>NC_133134.1:39124070-39427100 GCF_048418815.1 Hemitrygon akajei | reverse complement strand
AGAAGCAGTTTCTGAGATATTCAAATTACCCTGTCTGGCACCAACAATCATTCTATAGTCAAGGTCACTTTGATCACATTTCTTCCTCATTCCAATGTTTGGTCTGAACAACAACTGAAACTTTTGACCATGTCAATATTTGTTTATGCTTTGAATTGCTGCCACGTGATTGGCTGATGAGATACTTGTATTAACAAGCAGATGTACCTAATGAAGTGGCCACGGAGTGTACCCACCTGAGCTGTTTTACTCTTTATTCAGCAATCTCACTGTGACTGACCCTAAATAGCAATAATATCAGGAAGTAATATGTCAGGTGAACAGAATACATCCCTGTTCCCTCAAAGAAAAATATTTAATGCATCTGATGAAGAGAATCTTACCAACTATTGGATCCTAAAATGAATTCTATTCTAATCCAAGTTTACTGTCCATCATTGCACAGTAACAATTAAAGCAAATGTTTAATTCAATAGTAAGTGCAAAAATTGTTACAAATCATACCGTATTAAAATTTGGACTGTTAGAAATAACGTATGTAAGGGTATCCGGATCTGTTATATTCCACGTGCTAATTTCCTCAGGTCCATACACAGTGATAATGAATCCCAGACGTAGAATCTGATCTTGTGGCAGTCCACCTGGATAAAGCTGTTTCAAAAGTTCATATTTATTGAGTCAGTTTATGGTTAAAAAGTTCCCAAAAAAAGTATATTTTCAACACTTTCCCAAATATAACTATGTGAAAGGATTGTGTAGGCTATAGAGCATAATGGTTTACAGCAGATAATGCCTTAGTATTTTACTGACTAAGTTTTCACCCCTTTGTACTCCATGTTGCATCTAGTTATCCTTTCATTGCCATTATTGGATCTTACAGGAATATTTTATGAAATCTCATTAAATTAATATGCTAAGCAAATACATAGCCTTCTAGGCAAGTATAAGGAGAAACTGAGGTCCCATTCAATTTTAAACAACTGTAATGTAGAATTTGTATTAATTGTATTAATGAATCTCGTGTAATGCATGGAGTACAGCTGGGAAAAGGATTATTTTCATATCAGGTTGACTTACCTCTCCTAATTTATTCTTCAGAACCTTAAGTTGAGGAGTACTAAAAGCTATATTTCCCAGTTCAGAAAGGTTTTTAGACAGCACTTCATTATCCAAACAGAAATCCAGCTGCTCGGCTGTATATCTTGCGGGTAGATCAGGTTCTCTGGTATTGTCTTCTGTTATAACCCCAGTGGAGCAGTCTGTGAAAACAAGCACATTCCTTGTGTGAGTACACTGAAAGTGAGGGATGGCACCAATCAGAAGGAAAACCAGGTCATCCTGATTACATTTAAAATTTTTCTGAAAATAATTACTATAATTAAAGACTGAATACAAGAAGAATGGGCATGAATTAAAATGGATTATTCCAAGGATCAAAAAGGAATCAAATGCTGTAATTCAGTTTAGTTGCAATTTGATTTGAATCCACAAAAATAGTGGTTGTAACAATTCCATTCCATCTTTAATGAAAGCCACGGAGTTCATTGCACTTGTGAAGGATTAAGAAATGATTTGGAAAATGCTCTTTACATTCAGGTAGTGTGCAGGGAGGTGGGCTTGTTGCTTCATCAACATGTCATTGCTGAGAACATACTGCTCAAAGCATCGTTGCATTTGGCTTCCGCACAGATCTTCAGCTTAGGAGATAGGGTTTATGGGGCAGCAATGACGTCACATTAACAGATCAAGAGATTCTTTAATGCTATTTTTCCAAGTGACCAAACTAACTTCTAGATACTGTGAATCAGTAAAAAATTTCAATTATGTATTATTATACTTACCAGTGGCACGTTTTACTCTCCAATGTACATTAACCATCTTGCGATTTTGCGTCTGTTTCTCACAATGACTCTGTAGGATAGAAAACTGCACTTTTAATATTTGTTATATATCACACTAGCTCAATAGAGAGTAAGCAAATCACAGATGCTTTGGTTCAAGCCTTTCACGATCAGTGTACTTGGGGAGAAAATTCCATTTGGAAGGTTTTTATTATGTTTATAGATAGTGACAGGGAATTAAGCCTAATTTTTCTTTGCTGCCTTTCACGTTTCCCATCAAATGTTGTATAATAATTGTCACCAGACTAATGTTGGTTGTAATTTGAACTCTTACATTTATCACAGATTTATATTATCTTTAGTTGGATGCCCTTCATTCAGAGGGGCTCCACATGGAAACGGATGCTGTGGCACACCGATTCCACACTGACTCATTCACATTAATCCTAATACATCCCAGTTTTTTTAAATTCTATCCACATTCTTATCAACTCCCCTTAGTATATACCATCCACCTACATACTAAAGGTAACTTATTGTGAATAAATAGATTATTGAGAGGGAGAACATGCAAACAGCCAGCACCCAAGGTCGGTATTGAACCCCAGTCTCTGGAGTTGTGAGGCAGCTGATCTACTCGCCGTACCACTCTGTCTCTTATATAAAGGTATAGAAATGCTGGAGAGCTGGTCAAGCAACATTAGTGGAAAGGGAAACTGTTAAAGCTACAGGTCCAAAATCCTTGAGCAGAACAATAACTGTTTCTCTTATCACAGCTTCTAGCTGACCAGCCAAGTGCATTCAGTTTTTAATTTAGATTTCAAGCATCTATGATTTTTTTTTTCTTGTTTTCATTTACTGCAAACATTTCTCTTACCAGCTTGGCGGTGAAAGTGATCAGAAAAAAACCTGAAAATAAACATCAGAAGAATAGATTAAAATCCCATAAATCAGCCCAGAAACAAAACACACCCACTCCACATTTCAGCATATATAAGTATGCATACAGTGGTTATGAAGTTGGCATATCATAAGCATTTATCTATTAGAAGTGCCATCCATGATGTGTCACACTTTACAGGGCATAGTTTATGGGAGGAATATTCATTTAGGTAGGTCTCTTATTTGCAGCTGAGTAATGAGCAGTACAATTGCACAGACCATTCTCCCTGCTGTGGGAAGTACACAGTTTTTGTGCTTTAAAGGTGCTGTGGCTTAAGCTCTTTTAACTGATTCCCTCAAGGTTAGCTACTTAAGGTACCCAGAGCCATTACATAATCTACAATGAATTGCTTACATTTAACACATTCTTCAAAATTCTAACTTGCATTAGGGCTGCTGATATTTTCTGGGATTATACAAAAGGAACTAAGAAGACCAACATACCAATGGCAATAAATGACATGATCTTCACTGCTTTGGAAACGAGCGGCACCATTTTCTGCATCATTGCTTGCCAAAGTCGACGGGGGAATCCTGTAAAAAAGCAAAAAAGAATCTTGATGATCTGATAAACAAGTGAAATGAAAATATTGTTTACAGACCAAGCTGCTTGAAAAACTACTGACATGTTTCCAACATCTAGTAGTTCCATAGATCAGCACCTTTTCTTAACTGTGAGACCGAAGATACTGATGATGGGAAAAAATACTTGAGAAAAAATGTTGGAAAGGTATGGTGGCATCCGTGGGTTCATGTTCATTTTCATAATCTGGAGTCTGAACTTCATGAAGCCACAAACTGCAGAATTGTGTTTAAAATCTTTGCACATTTCAGTGCTGTTGACATGAGGGGTCAAAAGAAAAATGTGGGGAGAAAATACTACATGCAGGGAGCATAGTTCAACTGATACACTTTCTGGTGATATTAATGGAAGATAAAAAAGAACAAAATTTTAATAAGGTTATCATCTACATACTGCGCTTTGTCAATATGATGCTTATTAGAGCCTTGGGGTGCAAGTTTTACTGATTGTATCAGGCATTTTAAAACCAGGAATGCAAATATAATTGAACTGAATGATCTTTATTGTCATTATACACAGGTACAATGAAACTCTGGATTCCTCTCAGGCAATTAAATAAAGCGGTAGATAAAAACAAGACGGTAATAGAGAAACAGTATTAAATAGATAAGTAGCAGAAAATAAGTTGCAGCAGCACCAGATTGAAGATTATTGCACCTCACTTTTAAATAGTACAAATTCCTCACCTCTTTGTATGAGCATTTGATAAACATTAAAAATTCATCAGACAATTCTATTGCAAGAACCGTTTTGAAATGAGTTTTAACTTTTGGACAGACATACATGAGTGTAAGCATTAGGAGCAGGAATATGCTGTCTGGCCTCCTGCTCTGCCATTCTTTAAAGTCATGACTGATCTTCCACCTTAATGCACTTTCCTGCACTAATCTCTTAATTTTCTTTATATCTATAAATCCATGAATCTCTGGTTTGTATGAACTCAATTATAAGTGGAGACACAACTGATCTAATGAGCCAAAATTCCTGCAGCAGTGAACGGCTGAAGCTTGCCATCCCTTTACCTGTGCTTGCCATCCTTCTTTCTGCATTTGCCAGTGGCCTTCCTCTACTGGAGACACTAGAGATTCTGCAGATGCTGGAAATGTTGAGCAACACACACCAAATGGTGGAGGAACTCAGTAAGCCAGGCAACATCTATGGAGGGAATGAACTGCTAACGTTATGCATTGAGACTCTTGTCCGGGACCCTAATGGACATGTCCGTACTTTGAGCAGATGCCTCACAAGAGCTTCCTCAACAAAACTGGATCTAAATGATTTTGTGAAGCCCTATACAACACAGCACCTTCAAATTATGAACACCATAGCAATGCCTTGAATATACTGTTAAATACTATATTATTAAAACCACTAAATCAATTAACTACACTTAAATGCAAATTGACTGAAATTTATCCATCTTCCTCACAACCACTGGTCTCTTTTGAACTGAATAAAGCCATTGAACCTGCTGATTTCTCAGTATAACTGATGGAAATTGGCAGTAAGTCATATTCTGCTGCCAGGCTGCTGTCGGATAGATAGCTTCAAACAGCAGTGAGAAAGTTCAGAACTTCCCCACTTGCATGCTCAGAAGATGTAAACTTTCTCACAACTATAGAAATAAAGTCTAAGCAATTCTGCAGTTTGCCTGAACTAATCACAACAAAGCCATTGGCAAAGGAAAACTCCACAGATTTTGGAATGTTAAAAGAAAAGGGAAATTACAGTAAATACTCAGTAGCTGTGAAGATTGAGAGTTAGTATTTTTGGGCAATGGTCTTTCAAAATAATTTGGATGAAAAGTTGATCTGAAACATTAACGATTTTTCTCCCCCATATATCATTTGACCTGCAGGGTACTTACAGCATTTTGTTTCATTTTGAATCAAATTAAACCTGACCCTGAGATATTACTATACAGCTGACATCAATGTCATGAGAGTTAATTAACCATAAAATTATTTCTCAAAATCAATTTGCTTCATTTTACATTTAACTTATTCAACTTAAATAGAGACTATTTCAAATAATGAAAACTCACCTTTTGTCTTGTGTGAGACTTACTGAGCACTACAGAGCTAATCTACAAACAGGCACTGACAATTTATACCTGGGCTATCCATCTACAAGCTTATTCTTATGCTAAAATCCAGGTGTGGCATTTACGTTTTTGGTAACGTATTCTGAATTCTTTAAAAAATTGTATCAGTCATTGCTCTTGACGTTAACGTTTGAGAAGATGATTCATGTATTAAGGCTATTACTATTCTTAGCATTCAAAGCTTAAGTGCGCAGATGTCATGTAAGGTGTGCAAACATTCTCTGCATTGCTTTGTCAAATGTTATTAGTTTCAAATTGCTGTTGTCTAGGTGAGTCTATTTAAGAAATGTCATGTACTTTATACGGGTATCCTCTGTAAGTAACCTTCCTTTGACCAGAGGAACAAAAATCCTTGTAACACACTATTTTTTTCCACTGGAGCATTGCAAGGGAGTGTTTTAAACAGAGAACAGTAATAACACAAAAACACATGTTTAGCACAGAGAAAAAAACAAGTAATGCAAGTGCATCAAGTTTAATGCATATTCTCCCCCAACTGTTCTTGCCTTCACTCCTGATTCATACTGATTCTGTTGGAGCAAGTCCAGTCAGTGCCTTTCACTGCCAGCCATTCTTAATCATGAAGATTACAATGTACATCATTGAGGATTAGGCTGTGTTAAGTGTTAGAATCAGACTGCAACACTGCCTGATTGTGCAGTGTATTAAAATCAAGGTTTACAGTGAGTACCTTATAACTGGTAACAATAAGGGACTCAGATTATTCAGTGATGATCTTATGAAGAGATAAAGCCTGTTGAACAGCTTGAGATCTATCTGTTACTTGATTGATTGATTGATTGATTGATTGATTGATTGATTGATTGATTGATTGATTGATTGATTGATTGATTGATTGATCTGTCTGTCTATTTCAGAATCAGAATCAGGTTTATTATTACCGGCATGTGACGTGAAATTTGTTGACTTAGTAGCAGCAGTTCAATGCAATACATAATCTAGAAGAAAAAAAACAAATAACAATAATAATAATACCTAAATAAGTAAATTTTATTCAGTATACTTTATACAGTATGCATATATTGAATAGAATAGAAATTGTGCAAAAATCAGAAATACTGTATTTTTTTTTAAAGTGAGGTAGTGTCCAAGGATTCAATGTCCATTTAGGAGTTGGATGGCAGAGGGGAAGAAGCTGTTCCTGAATCGCTGAGTGTGTGCCTTCAGGCTTCTGTATCTCCTACCTGATGGTAACAGTGAGAAAAGAGCATGCCCTGGGTGCTAGAGATCCTTAACAGATGCTGCCTTTTTGAGACACCGCTTCTTGAGGATGTCCTGGGGACTTTGTAGGCTAGTACCCAAGATGAAGCTGACTAAATTTACAACCCTTTGCAGCTTCTTTCGGTCCTGTGCAGTAACTGCACCCCCCCCCCACACACTCCCCATACCAGATAGTGATGCAGCCTGTCAGAATGCTCTCCACAGTACATGTATAGAAGTTTTTGAGTGTATTTGTTGACATGCCAAATCTCTTCAAACTCCAAATGAAGTATAGCCGCTGTCTTGCCTTCTTTATAACTGCATCAATATGTTGGGACCAGGTTAGATCCTCAGAGATTGAAAGCCTACACCACAATACAGGCCGCAGCCCACAAAGCTGTGCCGAACATGTCCTTACTATAGAAGATCCTCAGAGATCTTGACACCCAGGAACTTGAAACTGCTCACTCTCTCCACTTCTGATCCCTCTGTGAGGATTGGTATGTGTTCCTTCGTCTTACCTTTCCGGAAGTCCACAATCCGCTCTTTCATCTTACTGACATTGAGTGCCAGGTTGTTGCTGCAGCACCACTCCACTAGTTGGCATATCTCACTCCTGTACGCCCTCTTGTCACCACCTGAGATTCTACCATCAATGGTTGTATCATCAGCAAATTTATAGATGGTATTTGAGCTATGCCTAGCCACGCAGTCATGGGAATCTAGAGAGTAGAGCAGTGGGCTACACACACAGCCCTGAGGTGCGCCAGTGTTGATTGTCAGCAAGGTGGAGGTGTTATCACCAATCCGCACAGATTGTGGTCTTCCGGTTAGGAAATCAAGGGTCCAATTGCAGAGGGAGGGACAGAGGCCCAGATTCTGCAACTTCTCAATCAGGATTGTGGAAATGATGGTATTAAATGCTGAGCTATAGTCGATGAACAGCATCCTGACTTAAATGTTCGTGTTGTCCAGGTGGTCCAAAGCCATGTGGAGAGCCATTGAGATTGCGTCTGCCATTGACCTATTGTGGTGATAGGCAAATTGCAGTGGGTCCAGGTCCTTGCTGAGGCAGGAGTTCAGTCTAGTCATGACCAACCTCTCAAAGCATTTCATCACTGTCGATGTGAGTGCTACCAGGTGATAGTCGTTAAGGCAGCTCACATTATTCTTCTTAGGCACTGGTATAATTGTTGACTTTTTGAAGTAAGTGGGAACTTCCGCCTGAAGCAGTGAAAGATTGAAAATATCCTTGAATACTCCCACCAGTTGGCTGGCACAGGTTTTCAGAGCCTTACCAGTTACTGCATCGGGACTTTCCACTTTGCGAGGGTTCACTCTCTTTAAAGACAGCCTAACATCGGCCTCTGAAACAGAGGTCACAGGGTCATCAGGTGCAGCAGGGATCTTCACAGCTGTAGTTGTATTCTCCCTTTTAAAGCGGGCATGGAAGGTATTGGAGTTCATCTGGTAGTGAAGCATCGCTGCCATTCAAGCTATTGGGTTTCACTTTGTAGGAAGTAATATCTTGCAAGCCTTGTCAGAGTTCTCGTGCATCCGATGTTGCCTCCAACCTCATTCAAAATTGTTTCATTGCCCTTGAAATAGCCCTCCACAGATCGTACCTGGTTTTCTGGTACAAGCCTGGATCACCAGACTTGAATGCCATCGATCTAGGCTTCAGCAGATGACGTACCTCCTGGCTCATCCACAGGTTTTGGTTTGGGAATGTGCAGTAAGTCTCTGTAGGCACACACTCATCCACACAGGTTTTAATGAAGTCAGTAACAAATGCAGCATACTCATCCAGGTTCAAAGATGAATCCCTGAATACAGTCCAGTCCACCCATTCAAAGCAGACCTGTAGGCACTCCTGTGCTTCCCTTGTCCAAACCTTCTTGGTCCTCACTACTGGTGTTACAGTCTTCAGTCTCTGCCTGTACTCAGGGAGTAGAAGTACAGCCAGGTGATCAGACTTCCCGTGAAATAGCACGGTAGGCAATCGTCCAGTGTGTTGTTTCCTCTGGTATTGCAAGTCATCTGTTGATGGTAATTGCTTAGTGATTTTTTTTCAGACTGGCCTGGTTATAATCTCCCAAAACAATGATGAAGGTGTTAGGATGTGTTGTTTCATGCATGTTTATCCCGTTGCTCAGATCATCTAAAGCCTGATTGACATTTATTTATCAATCTGTTTATTTATCTAGCTATCTTTCTATTTATTTGTTTGTTTATTTATTTATTTAGAGATATACTGTGGAACAGTCCCTTCCAGCCCAACAAGCTGCACCACACAGCAGCCCATCTATTTAATACTAGCCTCGCCACAGAACAGTTTATAATGATCAATTAGCATACTAACAGGTACATCTTTGGACTGTGGGAGGAAACCAGTGCACACAGAGGAAGCCCACACAGTTCTTGGGGAGAACATGCAAACTCCTTAGAGTCAGCACCAGAATTAAATTCCAGTCTCCGGAATTGTAAGTGTCACACTAACTGCTATGCTACTGTGGCACCCATCTTAATGATATGCATTAATTTGGCGCATCTTCACTTGCTCATCAATTTAGCTCCAGTTCAGTAAATACTTTATTGTTGGGCGCTTCCTAGCAGCATATCTTGTTCTCTGTTTGAAGTGAATTATTAAGTGAAAACTTCCAAACAGGTTCTAGCTTAAGTAGCTAATTCAAAAGAAATGAAAATTGCCGTAAGTGCACTTTATGTGATTTATACACAGTGAGTGAATATATCACGGAAATTGTGCTTGAATTGATTAAATGGATTCCTTTGTTTCTCTAGCCAATATTTTGTAGTTCAGCTGATGTTGCTTCCTGCTATAATGCAATTTCCCCTTTAAATATTGTAACATTCTGATTTATCATCTTATATTTACATTAACTGAACCAAGTGATGCCATGATGGACGTCAAATTTCTCTCACCTGATAAAGCATTCAAAAATGGTCAGTCAGAAGTCTGAAGAAAACAGCAGGATGATGTGTTCAAGGCAAATTTGATAAAATAGTAAATGAAAGTAAAAATTAAACTAAATATTCTAGATTGCAATCCAAAAAGAATAACTGTTTTGCTTTCCACAGATGCAGCCTGACCTGTTGAGTGTTTCCAGCATTTTCTGTTTTAACAAAATGATTCCTAATCAGAACAAACACTTTTAGTACTGTAGCAGCAGCAGCTCAAAAGAACAAAGTTAAAGTTAAGGGGTATTTTAGGTACTCACTATGAGGTGATGCACCTGACAGAATAAAGGAATATTCTATCAGGAATATTTATTGATTCAGATTCTCAGCACATTGATACTTGAATAACGAGCAGAACCAATAGCCAATTCACTGTGCAGTCATTCTCCCTGTTGAAGGAGTTACATACAGCATAATTATCTGGACTTACGAGGAGCTGTGCTGTAGTAAAATCTTAAGTGTGTTAGTGGAGCTGATGTGAATTGCTGTCAAGAGCTGCAGACCACACAATGATGACTATGTATGGATCTCAGCAACAGCATGATTTAGGCATGCCTTAATTTTAAGTAACATTCCTTTTATGACTATGTTCTGCATTAGGCTATAGATGGTTTCTGGATGTGCAACAGCAGCCAATAGAATTGATTTATCAATGACAATAACTGTGAAGAATATCAATGAAAAGATGTTGTTGGACAACATCATTTTCTGCATGATTGCCATCAAAACTATAAACCATAAACAAATTATGCTTCCATGTTCAAAGAAAGCAAGGCTCAAAATTGTCAGAAAAACAGATGTAGTACAAATATCTTTAATAGTTCAAAAGATATGTCTTCGAAACTATTGGAAACTGATGACTAGCACTTTTGTTTCATCTAATTGGAACTGACACAATCTGCATTATATTAAAAAAAAGTCAGGCTAAGTTAATATGACTGAAGCAGTTAAATTTTACATTAATTGAACCAAGAGGTGCAAGGCAGTCCATCAATAAGAAAGAAATCAATAATATTTACAATCTCACTCAAGACAATGATTTGAAGGAGCAGAAGTAGAAATTGGTGTCCTTACAATGATGCAGCTTGTTGTCCCCTTGAAATCTCTCCAGAAAATCTATTGCAAAAAAAATTGAAAGCAACTTACTGAATGTGCTAAGAGGAGAAAAGAAGACAGTGAGTGAGCAATCACGAGGAAACAGTGAGAAATATAAGGAATCTTTCATTAGGATTCTTAAAGGTTTTACATTCTGAAAAATGAATGCATAATGTCACACAAGAATACATTACTAGTAGGTACAGGTCTGTCACTGCAAAATATTGGTACACACAAGTGTATTAGGTATAACAGAAAGCAACAGGATAGCTGGGTACATGTCTTTCATTGAAATCCGTTAAAAACTTTAGTGTTTTAACGTGTAAGAAAAGCATTAGCTTTAAGGTGAAGAGTAAGATGTTTACTTGGAATCTAAGGAAAACTTATTTTTCACCCAGGTGGTGATTGAAATTTGGAAAGCGCTGCCTGGAAGGGTCATAGAAGTAGAAACTCTCACACTTAAGAACATTTAGACAAAGATATGAAATGCCAAGACATAAAAGGCTCCAGACTGAATGCTGGTAAATGAGGTTAGTATTGATGAGTTAGCATGAGCTGTATTACTCCATGTACAGCATACTTCAAATGGGTAGGACAAATGCTTCAAATTTCTTCACGTGAAAGCTTTGCTGCAAGGATATCAACAGCCAATTTCAAATAGGTATGTGATTGTATAATAGCATAGTATTTATGTTTCTTGACTAGCATGCAGAATCCTGGATTTTTCTTTTTTTTCTTTTTTTTCTTTTCAAATCTTTTTATTATTAATATTGAAAATAACACAAGTACATCGAAGCACCAACACTTACAATGCCTCAAAAAAAGAAATTACCTTAAAGATTGAAAATCTTTGTGAATAAAAACAACCCTACTAAGCAAGAAAAGTGAGAGAGAAAAAAGAAACCCATTGGGGGTACAACCCCAGAGCCATGCGTCATACAGAAAGCTTCTGAAAATAAACATTAAGCCACCAACGAGAAAGAAAGATATATCAAGAAAAAAAATTTACACTTAGATTATGGAGGAAATCTATCAGTTAACAGAAGTTATAATAACGAGCAAATAAGCCCCATCTCTTCTCAAAATCAAATAAAGGTTCAAAGGTTCGACTTCTAATTTTCTCCAAGCCAAGACACAGTATCACTTGAGAGAACCATTGTGACAAAGTAGGAGCTGATATATCCTTCCATTTCAACAAGATGGCCCTCCTAGCTATCAATGTAACAAATGCAATAACATGTTGGTCAGACACAGAAATACCATGGATATTTTGAGGAATTATTCTAAAAAGCAGTCAGTTTATTAGATTGTAAGTTGATTCTGAGTGCTTTAGAAATTGTCGAAAAGACTGACTTCCAAAACTGTTTTAATATAGAACATGACCAGAACATATGTGTCAGTGTAGCTATCTCAGTTTTACATCTATCACAATACTTGTCAACATTGGGAAATATTTTAGAAAGTCTCTCCTTCATCAAATGGTAACGATGTACAATTTTAAATTAAATCAGTGAATGACTAGTGCAGATCGAAGAAGAGTTATCCAGCCTCAGAATCTGCATCCAATCCTCCCATATAAAAGTCAAATTGAGTTCCTTCTCCCAATCCTGTTTAATCTTAAGTAAAGGATGCTTATCCCGTTGTAATAATAAATTATAAATTCTTCCAATAGAACCTTTTATCAAAGGGTTCATATTCATAATAGTATCTAACAAGTCAGCCTCCAATATGTAAGGAAAATTAGAATCCTGGATTTTTGATCCCACTATGGCTCTGGGCAATTACAAATTAATGTAATGAAATTTATCTAGAGTGTAAGTTAGTTGCAGTAAAAGTTTGAAACTTCCAGATTGCCATAAAAATGTACCTGGTTCATCATTGCTTTTCAGGAAAGGAAATCTATGGTATTTGTCTGGTATTGCCTATACTTGACTACAGATTCACTATTATGGCTTACACTTGTTTTTCTTCTTAAATTGCTACTGACCCCTGAAATTTTGACTGATTGCCTAATTCTAATTCAAAAGAAGTATTAAAATCAACAAGTGAAATCAACTTATTCTCCAACACATCACAGGCATTAGCCTCCTGAGCATCCAGGACAACTTCAAAAGATGATGTCTCAAAAACATTAAGGACCCACCTCACCCAGGATATGCCCTTTTCTCATTGCTACCATAAAGGAGCAGGTACAGGAGCCTGAAGACATACACTCAACAGTTCAGGGATAGCTTCCTCCCATCCACTGAACCCGTGAATAGTACTTCACTCTTTCATTTGCTTTCTTTCTGCACTACTTAATCAATTTAATAATTTTACTATATACTTATTGTAATTTAAAGTTTTGAAATTATGTATTGCAATGTACTGCTGCCACAGAACAACAAATTTCATGACAATGGAACTAGATTGAGTTTATAACTTTCTACAGCTTTTTCTGATCCTGTGCTGTGGTCCCTCCATTCCATATGAAGATGGAACCAGCTCAGTGAATCCTAGAAATCTGCCTAAAACTACTAATGAATTGCATCAATGTTGGGCCCGGAATAGATCCCCAGAGATGGTGACACCTAGGCACTTAAAGACTGCTCAGCCCTTCCACTACTGATCCCTCAATGAGGACTGGTGTGTGTTCCCTTGAATTCAGCTTTCCTTGGACCTATTGACGTTGAGTGCAAGGTTGTTATACCATAAGAACATAAGACTGATTTAATATCCCTCTCAATCCCATTCTCCTGCCTTCTCCCTATAAAATTTGACTCCCTGACTAATCAGGAATCTGTCAACTTCCGCTTTAAATATACTCAATGACTTGACCTCCACAGCTGTTCATGGCAATGAATTCCACAAATTCACTTCTCTCTGGCTAAAGAAATTCCTCCCCATCTTTGGTATAAATAGTCATCCCTCAATTCTGAGGCTGTGCCCTCTGGTCTTAGATTCACCCACTATAAAAAATGTCCTCCCCACATCCATTCTCTTTAGACTGTTCAATACTGTATTCAATAAGTTTCAATGATATCCCCACATTCTTCTAAGCTCCAGTTAGCACAGGCCTAGAGCCATCAAACGCTTCTCATATACTAACCCTTTCATTCCCAGAATAATTTGTGTGAACCTCCTCTAGACCCTCTCTAATACCAGCACATCTTTTCACAGATAAGGAGCCCAAAATTGCTCACGATACTCCAAGTGAGATCTGACCTTTTTGTGTTGGCACGTGGCCAAGTGGTTAAGTCTTTGGGTTAGTGATCTGAAGGTTGTTAGTTCGAGCCTCAGCCAAGGCAACGTGTATGTCCTTGAGCAAGGCACTTAAACACACACTACTCCTGCATGTTTATAGCCCAATTTTTTTCCCATTAAGAAAATAATATGCACATTGATTCCTTTCACTTCTGCTGGGTGGCAGAATGGAAATTCTTGAAGGATCATTACTAATGCTTCCACAATCTTTTCAGCTACCTCTTTCGGAACCCTGTGGTGCAGTCCATCCTGTCCAGGTGACTTATCTACCTTGAGACCTTTCAGTTTCCCAAGCACCTTCTCTTTAGCACACTTACTCCTGCCCCCTGACAATCTCAAATTTCTGGCAAACTGCTAGTGTCTTCCAAAATAAACACTGATGCAAAATGTATATTAAGTTCATCCACCATTATTACATTTCCAGTGTCATTTTCCAGTAGTCCGATATCCACTCCTGTCTCAGCTTTACTCTTTATACAGTATATGTGAGAAAAAAATTGGCATCCTCTTTTATATTATTGGCTGGCGTACCTTCACATTTCATCTTTTCTCTCTTTATGACTTTTAGTTGCCTTCTGTTGTTTTTTTTTAACTTCCAAATCCTCTAACTTCCCACAATTTTTTTGTTACATTATATGCCTTCTCTTTTCTGTTCATGCTGTCTTTGACTTTCCTTGTCAGCCAAGGTTGCGTCATTCTGCCTTTAGAATAACTATTCATCTTTGAGATGTATCTTTCCTGCGTCTTCCAAATTGCCCCCAGAAACTCCAGCCATTGTTATTGTGCTATCATCCCTGCTAGTTTCCTCTTCAAATCAACTTTGTCCAGCTCCTTTCTCATACCTCTGATTTCACTTTATCTCTGTAATCTCCTCCACTGTAAGACTGACAGATTTGACTTTATCCTCTCCCACTCAAATCTATCATATTATGATCACTGTCTCCTCAGGTTTCCTTTACCTTAAGCTCCCTAATCAAGTCTGCTTCATTACAAAGCACCCAATCCAAAATTGTCTTTCTCCCAGTGGGCTCAACCACAAGTTGCTCTAAAAAGCCATCTCATAAGCATTCTATAAATTCCCTCTCTTGTGATCCAGATATTACCTGATTTTCCCAATCTATCAGCATGTATCTGGTTTCTGGTCACTCCCTTTTCATTGTTATTTTGTGTGATTTTGATCAGGATAAACGATATTCCTTAAAACCTAACTCTTTATGTATGATATTGTTCCATTCATGCATATGAGCCAAGAACAAGCTGTATTTGAATGATGGCATTTTTCATCTAGTAATTAACTCCCCGTGAATTAAATCACCATTTTAGAGATCTTTTCATGTATCAGGTACATATCACAAAAGACAAAACTAAAAACGTTTAAATTATTTATGTATTATTGGTTCCTCACAGCAACTAAAAATGAAACAATAACATACTAAAATGAGTTTGAACTTGGGACATAAAGATGAAAAGATAGCATACTCTTCCAGACAATTATGTTCAAGTCTGATGTCCATAATAGATAATTGCAGAAGTACCGGTTGAGAAGAACCTTACTCATAAAAAAAAATTACCTTTTAAAAGCAAGTTAAGAAAATCCATTAGGGTGGGGTTGGTAGTTGTGCTTGGTTCATTTTTTTTAGAAAAATAAATTATGTGAACCAAATGCATTATTAATGTACATTAACTATTTTTGAAGACTTATTATGGTTTTCGAAAACTTTTTCAGCTCTTCGTGAAAATGAAGCAAAAATGCGTACTATAACAAAATGCATCAATTACAGAATCAACTCTAAACACTCCATTGTACTTTAAACAGCAAAGACATGCACGTTATATAACTACAACATATATAACGTACATAACTAAAATCATATAAATCTTCTAACTTTCTGAATTATATTTATCATGATTTATTAATGTTTTAAACAATTTCTCTTTATGGTGATGTTTATATAACAAACACTGCCTTTTTGATTGCGTGCATTTTTTTCATGATCCAAAACTCTTCCTCATACCAGTCTCCAAGCACTTACTCAGATTCTGGGAACTAGAATTGCAAGGAAGTAGGACCTGCTAGAAAATGATTAGAGCATCATGTTTTTGGATGTTATATCCACCAAATCGAAATAAATGAGCTTGCCCCAAAATGTTGTCTGAACATTTCCCACCATAGATACTTCGTGACCTGCTGAGATCCTCCAGCAGCACATTCTTGCTTCAGACTTGAGCATCTGCTGATGTTTGTGTCTGCTCCAATCTATGATGTTGGCAGGAGGAAGAAGATTACTTTTTGTCAAGGCAGAGTAGTGGTGGAAAACAATTGCAGAAGTGCCAGTGAGGGTTTGGTCTTCCAGAATCCAATCCTACATTGTAGTTCTGCTGATGAATGGCCTACTGAAAAATCTTAAATCAAAAGAGAAAACGTTGGAGATAGAAACATAAATGCTGGAAACACTCAACATGCCAAACAGCATTGTTGGAAAGTGGAGCAGAGTTAAAACTTCAGGTTATTGTTTTGGTAGTAAGAAAAGCAATGCAACATCAGCATTCATTTTGGGAGGACTAGAATATACAAATAAGGATGCAATAATGAGGCTTTATTAGACAGCGCTTGGAGTATTGGGAGCAAATAAAGGTAGAACACAAAATGTGAGAATGGAGGACAAGTTGCTTCCTTCAGGAGCTTTCTCCAAATGTGGTCCATTATTGCGTGTTACTATAGATCACATGGACATTGGTTTGTGTCAAAACATGTAAAACTGCTCTTTGTCTCAAGCTTTCTGGTAAAGCACCAGCTAAATGATAACTGGAATTACTGAAACAAGCCTATCCCACATATTTCTTGTTTTAAAACTGGTCTTGTCATGAGGGTGAGGAAAGAATACTGGTATAGGTTAGAGCAGCTTAATGGTGTGAATTCTCACTTTCCTTACCATGTACTGTCAACAAATATGATATGGGAAATAAACACATCAATGGCCCTTGAGTGGTTTAGTCCCGGAGGTAAAACATTAAGATTTGGCATGTAGTTTTGCAGATTTTCTTGGAAATCAACAGAATGCTGATGCTAGATTTTGGAAACAAAAAATGAAAGTGTTAAAAATACTCAGCATATCAGATGACTTCTCTGGAAAGAGGGATAGAAAATCATAAGATTTCAACATCTACTTGTGAAAGGAAATTATGTAAACATTTTACAGGTCAAACATCTTCTATCTGAGGGATCTTCTATCCCTCTTTCCAGAGAAGTCATCTGATATGCTGAGTATTTTTAACACTTTCATTTTTTCCAAAATCTAGCATCTGCATCCTGTTGATTTCCAAGAAAATCTGCAGCTTGTTTCTAAAGACTAAAATGCTCACCTCTCCAAAGGTTTCCAATACAGTGAGGAAACAGTCTGGAGGCTGCTCTCTCTGTTCCAACGGTTCTTCGTTTTTTGACAATTATAAGTATTCTAGGCTGGATTCAGTTGAAGAACAAATGTCAGATCTTACTCCAACCATAATACACCTCCTCTCTAGGATGTGCAGACTAGCTTTAAGAAATCAGGTGACCTTTAACTGGAAGTAGTTTCCTCTAACATTGCTCTCCTGCAAATCTACACAAAAGGTAGAAGGGTTAATTGTTACAAGGAGTGATTCGGGGTGAATCCAAATGCAGGACACAGGCATGGAGTCTTGACATAGAGATGGACTAGGACTGGACTGGAACTCTGAGCCTTGACTGGACTGGACTCGGAGCCCTGACTGGACTGGGACCCGGAGTCTTGACTTGGACTGGGACTAAGAGCCAACAAAACAAAACAATGACTGACCACTCGCATCCCAGCTCAGAGCAGTGGCAAATCAGCCGGCAACACTCAGCTGGAAACGCGGTGACAAAAACAGACAACAGACAGGAAGTATTTTGACATAGAGAAGTTCATGAAGATGGTCCATTATCCTTGACGGCTTGGAAGATGGCCCCTTATTCTTGGCGGCTCGGAAGATGGCCCCTTATTCTTGGCGGCTCGGAAGATGGCCCCTTATTCTTGGCGGCTTGGAAGATGGCCCCTTATACTTGGCGGCTTGGAAGATGGCCCCTTATTCTTGGTGGCTCAGAAGATGGTCCCTTAATCTCAGCTGCTCAGAAGATTCATCGCTGCCCTGGCTACGGTGACTAACCAGCCTCTTGACTCAAAGCAGGAACAGCAGATGACAGGCTCTCGACTCGACCATGGAACTGCAACCGGCAGGCTCTCGACTCAACTCATTCTCGGCAGCCCGGAACAAGCATAGCCACACTGCTGAGGTGACGAACCAGCAGCGAGTAGATGTAAGCTGGAGTCTTTATGTTGCTGGTTCGAATGAGGATCAGGTGCCTCAATCAAGGAGCCAGCCAAAACACGGGGAAAAGGAAATTAACTGAAATTAGTAATTAACAGACCGGACCATGACATAAATAGTGGCTGGACCTGGAGACCATTCTAAGAAATAGGTGATACCAAGTTTTCAATCAATGGAACAGATTAATTGTGTCATGGGGATGTTCTTCAAGGTCAAAGTCGAGTTTATTGTCAGATGCACAAGTATGTACAAGTGGTCAAAGTGTCCACTGTATTGCTAAATTGCAGTGATTAGAGTTTTGCTGGTTAGTTCAAAAATCAAATAGTTGATGGGAAATCTTGAAACTCGTGGTCTGAGACTTAAAGTTTCTGTACCTCCTGGATAATGGCAGCTATGAAAAGAGGGCATGGCCCAGATGGTGGGAATATTAAATTTATCCTACAGTAAGTCGCCTTGTACCATTCTGAAACATCCCCTAGCAGTTGACTGGAATATTGCACTGGCTCAAACATTAGAATTTGTTAACAATATAAATGTTAAGTCTTGCCACAAGTTGCAGATTTTGCTTGCCAGATCTCCAGATCACCTAATTTTGCGCATAAGAATTCAGTTCAATCTATGTTATGTTCTTTATGCACTGGTTTCATGTATATCTTAGGACTCTTTCTATAAAATACACTGAATGGTTCTTCATGTCTTTCTGTATGCAGCTCAATTTTCTCATACCCTCTCCACCCCACCCATGCCACCCTCGATTTGATTGTACCTTTGACATCTTTACCCTGTTGGTTAAATCGATAAGTTGGTTGAGTTGGTAAACCCATTTATTTATTTAGGAATACAGCGGGGAACGGGCCCTTCAGGCACCACGAGCCACAACACCCAGCAGCCCACTTATTTAACGTTAGCCTAATTGCAGCACAATTTACAATGACCAACACCTTTGGACTGTAGAAGGACACCCACTCATTCATGAATATGAACATACAAACTCATTATAGGATGATGTCGGAATTGAACTCCGAACTCCAACGGCCCGAGTTGTAATAGTGTCATACTACCAATTATGCAACCATAGTGTAGTTCATTGTAATTAAGGAAATGTAATTCCCTTAAGTGTTTTTTGATGGGGAACAGTCAGACATTAATATAATTCTGAAAGATTAGCGAATAGGTTTTACTCTAGTGATGATTCTCATTTAGAACACTTTTAAAGGTCATATGGAAATATGCGTGTAATTTGTATGTTGTTTTCAACCATTTAAGATTGTCTTAGTAGTTGACTTATATAACCATATAACAATTACAGCACGGAAACAGGCCATCTCGGCCCTTCTAGTCCGTGCCGAACGCTTACTCTCACCTAGTCCCACTGACCCACACTCAGCCCATAACCCTCCATAACTTTCCTGTTCATATACATATCCAATTTTTTTTTTTAATGACAAAATTGAACCTGCCTCTACCACTTCTACTGGAAGCTCATTCCACACAGCTACCACTCTCTGACTAAAGAAGTTCCCCCTCATGTTTGCCCCTTAACTCTCAACTCATGTCCTTTTGTTTGAATCTCCCCTACTCTCAATGGAAAAAGCCTATCCATGTCAACTTTATCTATCCCCCTCATAATTTTAAATGCCTCTATCAAGTCCCCCCTCAACCTTCTACGCTCCAAAGAATAAAGACCTAACTTGTTCAACCTTTCTCTGTAACTTAGGTGCTGAAACCCAGGTAACATTCTAGTAAATCTCCTCTGTACTCTCTCTATTTTGTTGACATCTTTCCTATAATTCGGTGATCAGAACTGTACACAATACTCCAAATTTAGCCTCACCAATGACTTGTACAATTTTAACATTACATCCCAACTCCTATACTCAATGCTCTGATTTATAAAGGCCTGCATACCAAAAGCAATAAAAGCCAACATACCAAAAGCATTTATTTTTACTTTTCAGTAGTTCAATGTATCTTGATTGGGCAAGTGATTAACTCAGTGTGATTGAGTTAATCACTTGCTATATGCATCTCTAATTCTATATAAAATTACCAATGTAGGACTGTAAAATTTTGTACAGACAAAAGGAATAATAAATCATGACTTGCAAGTCACATATTTTAGTTAAACACTGTTTGAAGGAGAGTTGGCCATCCGATTCTATATATCCCTACTGGTACAGCTGGGAAATTATGATTAGATGATTTTTCAGATTATTTTTCACAACAAAATACATTATCAATTCTCAACATTTTGGCTCTACACTATTCCCGAAGACAGGATGAAATCTTCAGCACTACTTTAATAATATTGGCATGATTTATTTTCAGAAATCAAGTGTAAACTTAATGTCAGAATCTTGCTAAAGTTGATTGAACTCTTCCACCGTGTCATCCTCCTCTCCACCCATTGTGGTGATTCAGAAATTAAATATTTTGAAACTGATTAAGAGTTCCCATTCCCACACCCATGTAAGAGATGACTTAATGCTGCTTGTATTTGTCCAAAATCATTTGATACTCCCAAAATCATTTGATACTCCCAGTGCTGGATAGGAGTACAGCAAATTGTCAATGTGCTTATTTATCCATTGAGGTTGTTGCAGGAAGGCACACAGAGATAGTCATTCACCCTATTTAGAAATATTTAAAGTAAGTAAAAATTTAATCTGTAATAATACAAAATTACAGATTTTATAATACATCTGAGCTGCTTGTATATGTGGCTGATCTTGTTGAAGTTCTGGTCAGTGATCACCCTGATGTTGATAGTGTGGAACTCACTGAATATCAAGGATGTTTACTTAGACTCCCTCTTTTTGTCAGTGGTCATTATCTAGCTCTTATATGGCATGAGTGTTACTCACCACCTATCAGCCAATGCCTGAATGTTGTCTAGGTCTTCCTGCATACAGGAATGAACTGCTTCTTCTGAGACTGAACACTTTACTATTATCATTGAACATTTGCACTTCTGATATAACTGCAGAAGGAATGATAGATTGATGGAAGTACAGTATTTAGGTCTAGAACACTGATCTGAGATCATGTGAGCTGGAACTTCATCTCACTGAATCTGGAGCAGGCAACTCAGCTTCCAAGCTTCACACAGACAAGTGCAGAAAACAGTATCTTTCCTTATCATTGTCCAAGTTAAATGCCACTGTCCACCTCCAACCGCATGCCTTTACTCCTCACCCTACCACTGATCCCCGCCTCCCATTACACACCTCCCCATTCCCCATCACTTTTTCACCCCATCCCATCAATCACCCCTCCACAGCCCCATCCTCTCTCTTTCTCCACCCATCCTCCTTCCCTTCCCCACCCCACCTGTCTCCTCTACCATCCCACTCCACCCTCTCTCCTTTCCACCTCATGCCCACTCCCCCTCTGTCCTCTCTGTACCTCTTTCCCTTCCCCACCCCACTCCCTCGCCCCAACCATCACCCTGACTCCCTCACTTCCATCCCCCACATTTACTACTGCAAATGAAGCTTGAAGAGAGGACAAAAATGGGATAGTTCAAAGGGTCAGAGCAAGGTAATAGGTATTTTTGTGATTCTATTCTTCAGTATATTCCAGAGGGATTACCTTTGTTGTCAGTTCTTACTATTTTTACTTCAACTCTGTTCAGAAGGCATTCTACTTCACATTTACATCAAAATCTGGATTCTGCAAGCATACTCCCAACCATGAAGAGCTGAGCTATCGAATGCATCGATGTTTCCGATGTAGCCGGCCACTTCTGCTCTTTTTTAAAAAAAAATTATGATCATTATCACCGCATACACACCGTTATGATCCATGAATTCTTCCATTTTTCTGATTTCTTTTTGGAACAATCTTCTCTCCTTTCAAAAAAAACCCAGCTGCTGCGCTGCTTTAGAAAAAACTGGAACATCTAGCTGCGATTACACCAGGTCAGTAGCTGTCTCAGGTTCATTTTAACCTCACCACCACTGTTATGTTTTGTAACCTCAAAACATTAAATTAATTGGAGGAAAAACAAGAGAACTAGGAATGCAAGTCTTAGTTCATGTTTTACTTCAAGCGAGGTGCGCGCATGGTAGCAACACGACGTATGCAATTCACCTATTTTTAAATATAAACCATAATGAATTATTTAAAGAAATAAAGAATGCTTAATCAGCAATGTATTTAGAATATTACTCAAATATTACTCCAATATTAAATGCACTACAATATTCTAATTCTGATTCTGATAATTCAACCCTTGGGAAGACAGTTACACACAAATGCAATGGTGAGCAACCCTTAAAGGGTACTGAAGTGGTGATGTTAATTAAAACACAAATCATTTTACCAGCAGTGAGACATCAATGATGGGGCCTTGTATATTTTAAGCTTAAAAGCAGTGGACTCAAATATTCAAAGGTTCAATTTTATCAAAGCATGTACCCATATGCAACTCCTGCATACATATTTTCAGACTTATCCTGTCTGAATGATATATCTAAGCTGAACAGGTGTGACATACGTTAATAAACAGATAGTTTAGCATTTATTTCATGAGAAAAGGAACAACATTTTACATTTTTAGAGTAATAATATTCCACAGTATGCATCAATAGTAAAGTTGCTAACAAAATTTACCCTTTATTTCAAATGTGTATAAATTTCCACAATATCACCTGACTGCTCAAGCCATATTTAACAACCAAAAGTATTAATTCAACACTCTTTTAGATTTGCATTGGTGAAGGAATTCAAATATTTGGGTAGTTTTTTTTGTGGTAATGAGGAATAGGATTAGGTGTGGCTTGTCAATTCGGCAGCACAAGAGGCCAAAACTCCAGAGAAATAGAATCATAAAATCATAAATAATGGAAATAAGGTCATAAAGCACAGACACACTGATCTCATGAGCACCATCAAGTGCCCATTTTGATTTCAAGCCTACCCTAAACTATTCTATTCTCCCCACATTCCCATTCCTACCATTCCTTCTCAACTCACACCCACCAGATTCTACAGTAAAGATGATACTCAATGGCCAATTAACCTATTAGCCAAGTAATCCACATTTTTATTCAGATGTGAAAGAACCAAGAGAAACCAGAAATCAGAATTGGACCCAGTTTTATATATATGTATTGGTGAGAAAGCATTATTTTCCCATTTGCATGAAATGAGATTATAGTAGCTAGGTGTTTATTTAAAAATCTTTAATTTTAAGAGATCATTATGCGGTCTTACTTCCAATAACAAGCATCAAATTTTATTTTATGTATTTACAGACAGGTATGAATATGCTGTCATGGAAATGAGAGGGTGGGAAGGTGTTGATGAAATATAAGTCAGTGAAACATGAGATTTTTGCACTATTTATTAATTTTTGTAATATATAGATTTTTAAATAATTTGCACTGTATTGCTACCTCAAAACACCAGATTTCATGTCACATGTCAGTGACATTAAATCTGATTCTGGATTCAGATTTAATATGGTTGTATATCATCACAGTGACAGCCCTAACCAGCCCATAAAGATGAGAGTTAGAATGCTGCTTACCTGCATTTGAGGGAAAATGGTGGTGGGGGTGTGGAATTAAGAGAATTATGGGAAACATGGGGTCTAATCACACTGCATACTTTGGGAGTAGCCCAATCCAATTTGGCAATTGGCAACATCAAAGTCACAGAATGAGGGTGAAGTTCCTCGATGCTTTCACAATGAGATTTCTAACAGGTTGAAATAATTTGAGGTGGAGCTGAGGGAGGAATATATACAAAACACAAAAATGACCCAATAAGGACACTTCAATTTACACACTATTCACGATTTCTTATTCTGCTGCAATTAACGTAAAGGTCTTAACATGTGTACTTTCAACCCAACTTCTGTTATGTAATTAATGGACTCTGCAGAATTGATGGGATTATCATGTGCATTGGAATGAATTGTGACAAAAGTGGCCATTGGAACATACAACAACACTTCCAAATTTGCAAAATATTTTATTTGTGTAACCTGCACATACAAAACAGGAACTAATGGGCTTAGTTTTAGGTGAGGCTACTATTCTATTATGTCTCCCAAGAATATCTTTGCAAATAAAGTCTGGAGTCAGCCTTCCTTGAAAACAGCTTGTAGATTGAAGGATAGCAAGGTTATTATATAATGCAAAACTTTGCTACCTTTGATAGACTCAACATCCAAATACTGATATTTGAACTGTTAAGGCAGTTATGTTTAGAGAAGAAAACCTTGAGAACAATTCTGGGAGCATTGAAATTACCTTCACTAGAGTGGCTTCTTGCCCTGTTCTTCAATTCCCTAAAACATGCAGGTTGTTACGTTAATTGCCACTGTAAGTTCCTGGTGATGAGTAGGTTGGGGTAGAATCACAGTGGAATGTGGGGAGCATAGAGTGGAATAAGTTTAACTGTGTGTTTGTTTGTCAGCACAAACTTAGAGGACTGAAAGGCCTGTTTCTTTGTTGTATGGTGAATGACACTAATACAGTGCTCCATCTGTAATCACAGCTCTATCAAACACACTACCTTGCAAATCATTAATTCTTTCTTAAATTTCATTTAGTTGGTACATACAGTTTAACCCGCTGCTCAAATAGACATGTATGAGAATTTAAATTTAGTTATGATTCATGATTAATTATGTGCTCCCAGCACATCCTCAAGTGGTGTTGATTGTTGATGCACATACTACGTTTCACTGTATATTTCAATGTATATGTGATAAATGAATGAATCTGCATCTGAATGTTGTACTATTAAAAAGTGGGAAACTAAGGATACTAGAAATCTGAAATAAAAATAGAAATCCTGGTCATATTCAGCAGGTCAAACAACTGTGGAGAGTTTCATGGTCCTATGTTATGAGAATTAATGGTGCGAAGCAAAAGAATGAAATAAGGGAATTATTAAAGATGGAAAAGACAGATCCAGGGAGAAGTATATATTTAAATACTCTTATGTGCAAAAGAAAATGGGAATGGAAGTGAACACATAAAATTGTTACATTTGGCCTGCTATTTTTCTATTAATCACAAACAAAGGGTACATTAAAGATAGAGATTAGCTTTATTTGTCACACGTACATTGAAACATCGAAACATACAGTGAAATGTGTCACTTGTATCAAATAAAATCAGTGAGTATTATGCTGGGTAGCCAGCAAGTATCACATGCTTCCAATGCCAACATAGCATGCCCACAGACTACTAACCCTTAATGTATGTCTTTGGAATGTGGGAGCACCACATGGTCATGGGGAGAACTGACAAACTCCTTATGACAGTGGTGTGAATTGATCCACACTATTCAGTGCAGTCACTTCTGCTGTAATAGCATTACGCTAATCACTACTCTGCCACCACTGATCATCAAAATTCCTCTGCAACTGGATCCTTGACTTCCTGACCAACAGACTGCAATCAGTAAGGGTAGTAGCATTAGCTCCGCCATGATAATTCTAAACACTGTTGCTCCATAAGGTTGTGTCTTCAGCCCCCTACTGAACTCCCTGCACACCCATGTGGCCAGATTCTGTTCTAGCTACATCTACAAGTTTGCAGATGATACCACTGTAGCGAGCTATATTTTAAATAGTGATGAGTCAATGTACAGGAGGAAGACAGAGTGCTTAATAACACAGTGTCATGACAACAACCTTTCTCTTGATGTTAGAAAAGGGCTGGTCATTGACTTCAGAAAGGAGGGTGATACGTATGCTCCAGACTACGCCAAGAGTGTCAAGGTTAAGAGGGTTGAGAATGTCAGGTTCCTTGGAGTGAACTTTACCAATAGCCTATTCTGGTCCACTCATGTAGACGTCATGGCCAACAAACCAATGCCTTTGCTTCCTCATGAACCTGAAGAAATTTGGCATAGCCTCATCAAGCTTTAGCAATTTTTATTGATGCACCGTAGAAAGCTTCCTGCCTTGATGCATAAAACCTTGGTATGGCAACGTGACCACAAGATACTATAGAGGGTTGTGGACACAGCTCAGTCCATCACAGAAACTACCCTTCCCTCTCTGGACTCATCTATCCTTTATGCTGCGTCAGTAAAGTAGCCATTATAATCAAAGTCCCCACCCACCCACAGACATTATTTCTCCCCTTTTCCATTTTGCAAAAGATGCAAAAGCATGAAAGTATCTACCAACAGGCTTCAGGACAGCTTCAAACCTGCTGATATAAGACTATTAACCATCTCTACCTCCTTATGATCTTGCACCTTATTGTTTACCTGCAGTACACTTTCTCCATAGCAATTACACTTCATTCTGCATTGTTATTCTTTTACGTTGTTCAACCTCAATGTAATGATCTGATCTGTATGAACAGTATACAAGACTAGTGGTAATGTAGTGTTTAGCACAATGATCTACAGTACAAGTGACCTGGGTTCATTTTTTCACTGCTGCCTGTAAAGCGTTTGTACGTTCTCCCGTGACCGTGTGGATTTCCTCCGGGTGCTCCAGTTTCCTCCCTCAGTCCAAAGACATACCGGTTGGTAGGTTAATTTGTCATTGTAAATTGTCCCATGATTAGGCTAAGATTAAATCAGGGGATTGCTGGGCAGAATGGCTCAAAGGGCTGGAAGGACCTATTTCGTGAGTATGTCAATAAATAAAATAAACTTGGTTTTCAATTTTCAAATGGTTTTCAAAGCTTGCAGAGAGATTTAGGTCAGTTAGAAGAGTGGGCTGAAAGATGGCAGATGGAGTTTAATGCTGATAAGTGTGAGGTGCTACATTTTGGTAGGAATAATCCAAATAGGACATGCGTGGTAAATGGTAGGGCATTGAAGAATGCAGTAGAACAGAGTGATCTAAGAATAATGGTGCATAGTTCCCTGAAGGTGGAATCTCATGTGGATAGGGTGGTGAAGAAAGCTTTTGGTATGTTGGTCTTTATAAATCAGAGCATTGAGTATAGGAGTTGGGATGTAATGTTAAAATTGTACAAGGCATTGGTAAGGCCGAATTTGGAGTATTGTGTACGGTTCTGGTCACCGAATTATAGGAAAGATGTCAACAAAATAGAGAGAGTACAGAGAAGATTTACTAGAATGTTACCTGGGTTTCAGCACCTAAGTTACAGGGAAAGGCTGAACAAGTTAGGTCTTTGTTCTTTGGAGCGTAGAAGGTTGAGGGGGGACTTGATAGAGGTATTTAAAATTATGAGGGGGATAGATAGAGTTGACGTAGTTAGGCTTTTTCCATTGAGAGTAGGGGAGATTCAAACAAGAGGACATGAGTTGAGAGTTAGGGGGCAAAAGTTTAAGGGTAACGCGAGGGGGAATTTCTTTACTCAGAGTGTGGTAGCCGTGTGGAACGAGCTTCCAGTAGAAGTGGTAAAGGCAGGTTCGGTATTGTCATTTAAAAAAAAAATTGGGTAGGTATATGGACAGGAAAGGAATGGAGGGTTATGGGCTGAGTACGGGTCAGTGGGACTAGGTGAGAGTAAGTGTTCGGCACGGACTAGAAGGGCCGAGATGGCCTGTTTCCGTGCTGTAATTGTTATGTGGTTATATAAATAAAAAGACAAGCTTTTCACTGTATCTCAGAACATGTGACAATAATAAACCAGTTCCAATTCCATTTTTAGCAGAGTCCTGGCCATTTTAAAATAAGCTGTTTCAAAGCCCTTGTAAGGATTTATCAATAATACAAAGCTGAAAGTTGAAGACTTTATTTTGACTGCTCACTTTAGTCTGCAAATGTAACACAGCTATCGATGTTTAAACTGTATCTATGGAATTTGATATCCTATCCTATTGGGATTTCTTCATCATTCACTATTCTTTTTGGTATAGAGTTCAGTATTAATATTCTACTCTATCTTTAATAAAAGTAATATGAGTCTCCAATTCAGTTATATAGCATCACTAGTAATTTTTCTTTAATATATAAGCAGAGCAGTCTTTTAATATTCACACTTGCTGCAAACAAAATGCCCTGAGGTTGCACAGCTTTGATCATTCATAGTATTTGTTGATTTTTCAAATAATATCTCTAAGGCGTGTTACAGTGTATTTCGGATCCACCCTGCAGTTATTGACATCATCAGATCCACAGTTGCGTACAACAATGCTGTTATCTAATTGCACTAGGCATTCAGAAATACTTTAAGTTTTATTCAAAAGCAATGAGGATGTCTCATCTTGAATGACTACAGTGCATTATCCCATGATTATCACTTTAAGCACAAAAGTCAAACTAAATATAGAGATACATGCAGTAGATCTCCAACTCATATTATGGCTCCCACTTGCTCCATATTTTCTGAAATTTTAAGGAAATAAAATTAGATAAATAACATACAAACATTTTCCACATCAGCGCCAAGTGTAACTTTCACCAGTACTGTGAATAACATCAAAGCAATGCTAGGGACTCTTAATGTAAAATATTAAACATCCTGCAGATGTTGCAGTGAAGTGAAATTTATAGGTGATTATACTCTTATATTGAAAATCCACATTGGCTGAGGAATACTATTATTCCTGTTGTACCTCAGCCAATGTGTATTTTCCATCTGTGAGGATATGCAGTGTATAATTGTCACATGGTTCAAGTGTTCAAATGTCAAACCTGCAACAACCAAATAGTTGGTAGTCATCGTCCCTATATCCATATTCTGACCATTCATCACATGCTGCTAAAGTTGGTTACAAGTTTATATTTATAAAAAAGAAACTTAAATGCTTTGAACGTTTTTTATATAGTGCTAATAAAACTGCAACTGTTATGACAGTATCTAGTATTATGTGCGGCTGTCAATACTTGAGGCTGACCGTCTACATCAATAAATTGCTCTTCTTCCAATGTGATGTATTGCATTCAATGCTTACAATGTGGTCTTCTCCTCAGTAAAAGTAAATGCAGACTGGATGACAGTTTTGTGGAACAGCACCTTCTGCAAGAGAAACTCTGAACTTCTAAATGCTATCCTTTTAATTTTTCATCCAATTCAACACTCAGACTATCTATATTTAGGCTCCTGGAGTGTTCCAAGGAGGCCAATGCATTGTGTACCTTTTGCAAAGTCTTATAACAAGGAAGAGAATGGATCTGTTCAGAGACTTGTTTATTGCAAGCAATAATGAGAAGCTGTTCCATTTCTCAATGGCCAGAGGCTGCTACTGATCTGCAGCTTAAAAAGTTCATTTTATATACATGTTTTCATGCTATGTTTTGGCTGTTATCTGTTCTGTGGGCAGCTCCTCTGCACTTGCCAAGGACAGTAGTAAATCAACCTCCTTGTAGTTACTCAATGAACAATGATCAAGGACATTACATGGCTCCTGTCACAGACCAGCAAATTGCAAAGCACTATGGGATTTTACAGGTTCCATTTAGTTACAAGATTAAATACATAAAAATCTTAAAGTCTTGAAAATATTTCCACAAATGCAAGCTTGAGAAATACAAACATAGAATCTCATCCTTCATCTGGGTATGTTGCTGTCTTGGACACTCAATATGAAATTCAGCTTTTCCAGATAACTCACACTTTCCATTTGTGAGTAATAAGTAATAAATAAGTTTGCACAGCCAAGGATAAAAATACTACTAACAAGCAGCTACAATGATCAAATTGGATTTGTCCCTCTTCTTTCATTTAATTTCCTTTGCACTGAAAGCCCTAACCAAGTCATCATTTTGTTCCATCAAGCAATCTTCCTTTCAGTGGTATCCTGACTGACTGCAGTAACATTCATATGTACTTTTGAAGGACATATTCAAAAGGCTTCCCCTCAAGTAGGTGGCATCCATCGTTAAGGACCCTCATCAGCCAGGACATGCCTCCATCTCTTTACTACCATCAACGAGGAGATGCTGGAGCCTGAAGACCCACACTCAACATTTTAAGAACAGTTTCTTCCCCTCTGCTATCAGATTTCTGAATGGTCCATGAACCATGAATACCCATTCTGATTCTGATACTTCTTGGGTACTCCATTCTAAGTTACCGTTTCTCTCTGGGTTACCATTATAAACTATTCTTCCTCTGCAGTTCTAATGGATAGTTTTTGAATAAATCAGAGGGTTAAACAACTCATCTTTGAATTTACATTCCTACTTAAAGGGATGGCACTTAACTGTCACATGTAAAGTAAGGAAGGTTCAATATTCGTGATTATATTAACTTCCATCTCTATGAGTAATTGAGACACCTATAGATCCCTCAAGGACAGATTAGTGTTGTCAATCAATTAAATACTCTCAATTATCTTCTCAAATGTTGGATTGCTGGGGTTGATATTTGAGTTTTGAGCTTACTAGGTAATTGTTCAGTTAGAGGCTTTGAGATTATCATATTGAAATGATAGTTATATAGTCAAAGTCCTAATGAAGACATAATTGATATTTTTGATATTTTCCTCAGTTTTTGAAAACGTTGGCCCACATATCCCCAAAAAGTTCCAGCCCCAGAAAAACAAAAATTGGTTTTCTTTAATGGTTAATAACATCTCGCAGTGTCTACTTAAGATGCATATCACATTGGTGTGACAGACACAAATACTGTATATCTTCAAAGAAGTATTAACTTTAAAATTAAGATATATTTGAAATACTGGATAATGATACAAAGAAATAAAATGCAAAATATAGAAATTAGTAACTTAATATCTAGTCTTGAATAAATTCCTCTAATGGCTTTTGTTGTGTCCACCTCTTGGACAATTGCTACCAGCTATCGGCTCTCTAAATCTAAACTCTATGTCTCCCTCAATATCAACATTCCCTAAATCCCTCCACTAGTTCTATTCATAGAACAGTAAAAGCAGACAGTCTTTTTGTTATGGGTGTGCCTGTCCTTGATATTTTAAAATGTCTCAACCTTTTAGCCACACTCATCCTTTTACTTTGGGTTTGTCTCAATAACAGTGCAATTTCATGAAGCATTATTGACAGGCTAGTTATGATGTACATACCAATCATATTTGTATACACACCCAAAGTGTTAATGTCACAGATTAAGTGACAAGTGCCACCTTTCAGTTTAAGTGCAAATTTACAAAAGATCAGGACGAGTTTTAGGATGATTGCTTATCCTGCTTCATTGTTCTCTAGTCTTTTTTTTTCTTTTGTATTTGCACATTAGTCGTTCGTCCATCCTATTGGTTGTGGTCTCTTATTGATTCTATTGTGTTTCTTGGATTTACTGTGTATGCCAGTAAGAAAACAAATCCCAGGGTTGAATATGGTGACATAAACAAAAGAAAATCTGCAGATGCTGGAAATCCATAAAACACACACAAAATGCTGGAGGACTCAGCAGGCCAGGCAACATCTATGGAAAAGAGTACAGTTGACGTTTTGGGCTCAAACCCTTCAACAGGACTGGAGGGTAAAAGCTGGGTAGAGTTAAAAAGGGGGGGGGAGGGCAGAGAGAAATACAAGGTGATAGGTGAAATCTGAAGAAGGAGGGATGAAGTAAAGAGCTTGCAAGCTAATAGGTGAAAGAGACAGAAGGCCACGGAAGAAAGAAAAAGGGGGAGGGGCACCAGATGGAGGCGATGGGCAGGCAAGGAGTTCAGGTGAGAAAGGAAAAAGGGGGATGGGAAATCGTGAACGAGAGGGGTGGGATGGGGAGTTCAAGAAACCGATGTTCATCCTATCAAGATGGAAGCTATCTAAACAGAATATAAGGTTTTGTTCCTCCAACCTAAGTGTGGCCTCATCACAACAGTGGAGGGGACCATGGATAAACATATGGGAATGGGAATGTGAAGTGGAATTAAAATGGGTGGAACTGGGAGATCCCACTTTTTCTGGAGGACAGAGCGTGCATGCTCGGCGAAGCAGTCTCCCAATCTACTTTGGGTCGCACCGATATACAGGAGGCCACACCAGAAGCACCGGACACTGTGTATGACATCAACAGACTCACAGGTGAAGTGTCGCCTCACCTGGAAGGACTGTTTAGGATGCTGAATGGTAGTGAGGGAGGAAGTGTAGGGACAGGTGTAGTACCTTGTTCTGCTTGCAAGGATAAATGCCAGCAGGAAGATCAGTGGGGAGGGACGAATGGATAAGGGAGTCGCATAGGAGGCGATCCCTGCGGAGAGCCCATTCTGGATCTAGTATGGTAAGGTGACAGATCCCTTGCTGTGTGTACATTTCAGAGACAGTGAGCACAACACTCTCACCTTTGCCATAGCTTTGGACAGGGATAAGAGCATATGGTATCAAGAAATATTTAATTGGTGGAGGACAAATTATAACGCCATTAGGCAAGTGCTTGGGAGTGTAAGTTGGGAACAGATGCACTCATGGAAATGTGGAGATTGTTTAGGGAGCATGTGCATGGGGTTCTGGATAGGTTTACCCCACTGAGACAGGGAAAACATGGTAAGGTAAAGGAACACAAGAGAAATGAAACATTTAATCAAGAGGAAGAAGGATGCACACTTAAGAATTAGGAAGCAAAAATCAGACAGGGCTCCTGAGGTAGTCAGGAAGGAAGTTAATAAGGAACTTAGGAGAGCTTGCAGAGTTCCAGCAGGGTTTACAGGCCATTACTTCCTACAAGGCGAAAACAAACATCATGAATAGCTGTGATGCCCTTCTATTGCACGCTTTGAAAGGGAGAATTAAACTACACCTGTGCAACTGCATGTGTCCTTTGATTCACGGAATCCTGATTAACCCCTTCTATAGCGGATGCAGTGATTCAGGTCTACGGGTTTACTAAACACCATCAGGATAGATCTATAGAATTTCTCTAAAGCAGAGGTGGAGGAGACCTGTCGAGCCTCATGATCAACTGCTCAAATATATCAGTGCTATCCCAATCCTGCTCACCAGACCCAAAATATCTCTCAGTTAAATGCCATCCATTGTACCTACCATGGGAGATTTCCATGATCATTTGGTAGCGGTATACATTCCACCTTAGGACAATGTCAATCAGGCTTTAGATGATCTCAGCAATGGGATCAACATGCATGAAACAGCACAACCTAATACCTTCACCATCATTTTAGGGGATTTTAACCACGCCAGTTTGAAAAAATCACTAAGCAGTTATCATCAACAAATCACTTGCAATACCAGAGGAAACAACACACTGGACCATTCTTACACCACCAACAAGGATGCCTACTGTGCTATTCCACGCCCTCACTTCAGGAAGTCTGATCACCTATACTTCTACTTTCAGAGTATAGGCAGAGACCAACGACTGTAGCACCAGTAGTGAGGACCAAGAAGGGATGAACAAGGGAAGCACAGGAGCACTTCCAGGACTGCTTTGAATCAGGGGACTGGACTGTATTTGGGGATTCACCTTCGAATCTGGATAAGTATGCTGCAGTTGTTACCGACTTCATTAAAACCTGTGTGGATGAGTGTGTGCCTACAATGACTTACAGTACAATCCCAAACCAAAAACTGTGGATGAACCAAGGTACGTCGTCTGCTGAAGGCTAGATCTGTGGTATTCAAGGCTGGCGATCCAGGTCTGTACCAGAAAACCAGGTATGATTTGCGGAGGGCTATTTCAAGGGCAAAGAGACAATTTCAAATGAGGTTGGAGGTGACATCAGATGTATGACAACTCTGGCGGGGTTTGCAAGACATTACGTCCTACAAAGTGAAACCCAATAGCACGAATGGAGGTGATGCTTGTCTACCGGATGAGCTCAACACCTTCTATGCCGGCTTTGAAAGGGAGAATATAACTACAGCTGTGAAGATCCCTGCTGCACCTGGTGACCCTGTGATCTCTGTCTCAGAGGCCAATGTTTGGCTACCTTTAAAGAGAGTTAACCCTCGCAAGGAAGAAGGTCCCGATGAAGTACCTAGTAAGGCTCTGAAAACTTCTGTCAACCAACTGGACATTTTCAACCTCTCACTGCTATGGGCAGAAGTTCCCACTTGCTTCAACAAGGCAACAATTAGAAGAATAATATGAGCTGCCTTAATGACTGTCACCCAGTAGTACTCACACCTACAGTGATGAAATGCTTTGAGAGATTGGTCATGACGAGACTGATCTTCTGCCTCAGCAAGGACTTGGACCCACTGCAATTTGCCTATCACCACAATAGGTCAATGGCAGACGCAATCTCAATGGACGGTTGAAGAAGTTTGGTATGGGCCCCAGATCCTAAGATCTTTCCACAGGAGCACAATTGAGAGCATCCTGACTGACTGCATCACTGCCTGGTATGGGGATTGTACTTCCCTCACTCGCAGGACTCACTGGAGAGTGGTGCGGACAGCCCAGTGCATCTGTAGATGTTCATTTCCCAGTATTCAGGACATTTACAATGGCAGGTATGTAAAAAGGGCCTGAAGGATCATTGGCCTGAAGGATCCTGAGTCACCCCAACCACAAACTATTCCAGCTGCTACCATTCAGGAAACAGTACTGCAGCATAAAAGCCAGGACCAACAGGCTCTGGGACAGCTTCTTCCGTCAGGCCATCAGACTGATTAATTCACGTTGATACAATTGTATTTCTATGTTATATTGACTATCCTGTTGTACATACTATTTATTATAAATTGCACATTGGAGACGTAACGTAAAGATTTTTACTCCTCATGTATATGAAGGATATAAGTAATAGTCAGTTCAATTCATTCTTCACACGGCCCTAGACCACTTGGGCAGTACATACACCTATATCAGGATGCTCTTCATCACCTATAACTCAGCATTTAACACAATCATTCCCACAATCCTGACTGAGAAGTTCCAGAACCTGGGCCTCTCAACCTCCCTCTGCAATTGAATCTTCGACTTCCTAACCAGAAGATCACAATCTGTACAGAATGGTGATAATATCTCCTCCTTGCTGAAGATTAACACTGGTGCACCTCAGGGGTCTGTGCTTAGACCACTACTCTACTCTCTATATACCCATGACTGTGTGGCTAGGCATAGCTCAAATACCATCTATGAATTTGCTGATGATAAAACCATTGTTGGTAGAATCTCAGATGGAGGCAAGAGGGCGTAAAGGAGAGAGATATGCCAACTAGTGCAGTGATGTCTCAGCAACAACATTGCACTCAATGTCAGTAAGAAGAAAGAGTTAATTGTGGACTTCAGGAAGGGTAAGACAAAGGAACACATAGAGGGATCAGAAGTGGAGAGAGTGAGCAGTTTCAAGTTCCTGGAAGTCAGGATCTCTGAGGACCAAACCTGGTCCTAACATATTGATGCAGCTACAAAGATGGAAAGACAGCGACTATACTTCATTAATAGTTTGAAGAGATTTGGTATGTCAACAAAAACACTCAAAAACTTTATAGATATATCGTGGAGAGCATTCTAACAGGCTGCATTACTGTTTGGTATGGGGGGAGGGGGGCTACTGCACAGGACTGAAAGAAGCTGAAGAGGGTCATAAATTTAGTTGGCTCCATCTTGGGTACTAGCCTACAAAGTACCCAGGACATCATTTTTTTTTGTAATTTATTTTTTTATTGAAGTTCATCAAACAAACATTTCCATAAGATGTATTTCAGACATTGTACATATATATCATATAATCATATATATCACAAAATCTCCACAAAGTATTTATCTGGGGTATACACTTATAGAAAAGAGTGGAAAGAAAAAACAAGCAAAAGGAAAGAACTATGTACAAGTAGGGAGTGATTTTTTTTTACAACAGATTCATTGATTTGTGAGAATAAAATCAGGCTTATGAGGCATTATGTAGTTAAACCATTTTTCCCAGTATGAATCAAATTGTTCCAGCTTATGATTAACAGATGCTGTTATCTTCTCCATTTTGTAAATGTCCATTGTAATTTCCATCCATGCATTTAAAGTTGGGCTCTCCTGTGATAACCATTTCCTAGTAAGAGTCTTTTTACCAGCCACCAACAGTATATTCATTAAATATTTATCTCTTTTCAACCATTCTTGAGGTATATATCCAAAATATATGGTCTTACTCTCTAAGGGTATTTCACATTTAAAGATATCTTGTAGGGCATTGTGTATCCCCCTCCAATAGTTTTTGATAACAGGGCAGTCCCAAAAAATATGATAATGATTTGCATTTTGATTTCCACAATTTCTCCAGCAAACAGGGAGGTCACTATCATAATGGGATTTCTGAGAGGATGCAATAAAATACCTTATCAAGTTTTTCCATCCAAACTCCCTCCATTTCTGTGAATTGGTACACTTCCATTGATACCTCCATATTGTTGTCCATTCTTCCTCAGATATAATTATCCCTCCTTCCTTCTCCCATTTTGTTTTAATGTATGAAGTCGAATGTGTTTTAAGATTTGACAACCCCTTATACATGCTTGAAATGATTCTACTACCATTATCTGAATTATATGCTTTTCTAAAGAGCTCTATCAAGCCTGTATTTGCCCTGGTTACATTTTTAAGCGTCTTATTCATATATTGTCGCATCTGTAAATACCGATAAAAATCTTGTTTTTCTAATAAGTGTTTCTCTTTAAGCATTTCAAAACTGAACAGTGTTCCTTCTTTCATTATGTTGCAAAGAACCGTTATTCCTTTAGCTGTCCAGTCCTTAAATCTAGCATCCAATTTCTTTGGTGTAAAATCCGAATCATATGCACACCATTTAAGAATTGCAATATCTCCCTCTAGACTATATTCTTTTATAGTAGTTTTCCATATTTTAAGAGTCACTTTCACCCATGGGTTATCAATAGTATTTATGTACCTTTGCAGGTTGTTATCAGCCAAAATTGCTTGTACGTGGATGGGAAGTACCCACTCCTCAATGTTTTTCCATTGATCGTCATATGATGGGTTGCACCAACATATCACAGCTCTCAACTGTGCTGCAAAATAATAATCTCTAAGAGAAGGCAAGCCCCATCCCCCCTTTTCCTTTGCTAATTGCAAAGTTTTGAGACAAACTCTAGGCCTTTTACCCTGCCAAATAAACCTTGATAGCATCTTGTTTTGAATTGATTTTGATTAATCTCTATTGGTAGGGTCTGAAAGAGATATAACAGTCTGGGCAGTATATTCATTTTAATAGACTCAGTCCTTGAACTGAGACTGAAAAAAGGAATCAGGCTCCATCTTGCCACATCTTCCTTAACTTTTTTATATAAAGTTTGATAATTACATTCCTGATAATTTTGCCAAATCTTTTGGCATAATGATGCCCAAATATTTGTAAGACTCTGTGTGCCATGCCCAGGGGTATCGACTTTCAATTTCTCTTGGTGGGCGATAGTAATATATAAGTAACTGGGTTTTATCTATGTTGATCTTGTATCCTGATAAATGACCATATTGTTCAAAGGATTGCATCAATTTAGGTAAAGAGTATGTTGGTTGCCCTAGATAGATCAAAATGTCATCCACATAACAAGCCAATTTATGCTCTGTCCCTTTAATAGTAATTCCCCTGATATCTTCATTTTGTCTGATGTATTGGGCTAATGGTTCCAGATATAGCGCGAAGAGTAGTGGTGACCATGCACAACCTTGTCTCATGCCCCTTTCTAGGGTAAGACTACTTGATAAATATCCATTGATTTTAATCCTAGCAGTGGGATTGTCATATAGTGTCTGTATAGTTTTAATAATTGTGTCTTGGAAACCAAATCTATGTAAAACTCTGTAAAGAAAATTCCAATTAACCGAATCAAATGCTTTTTCAGCGTCCACGCTTATCACTATTGCCTTGATTTTATTTTTTTGTATATGATCCATAATGTGAAGTGTCCTTCGTATATTGTCTTGAGTTTGGCGTTGTCGTATAAAACCTGTCTGATCATTACGTATCAGTATGGGTAGAAACTCCTCTAATCGTTTGGCCATGATGGAGGTAAATAACATATAATCTACATTAAGAACGGATATTGGTCTAAATGACCCGCATTCCATTTTATCCTTGCCTTCTTTCGGTATAGCTGAGATGATCACTTCCTTCCAACTGGCTGGCATTTGTGTCTTTTTTAGAGTCCAGTTCAGTGTGGGGAGTAAAACAGGAATTAACTCATTTTTAAATTCTTTGTACCACTCTGCTGTATACCCATCTGATCCTGGTGAATTGCTTAATTTAAGCCTACTAATTGCAGCTTTTAATTCAACTTCAGTTATGTCAGCAGTCATCCTTCTATTTTGTTCTTCGCTTAAAGAGGGTAACTCTAGAGAATTCAAGAAGGTGTCAATTTGGGTTATGCTTCCCCCTGGAACTTTGGAATATAGTGTTTTGTAAAACACTTCAAAAGCTTCTTGAATTTCACTTAGCTTATTTTTTATCATTTTCGTTCTTGGGTCCCTAATTCTATGAATTGTATTTTCTGCTATCTTTTTTTCAGTTTCCACGCCAGTATTTTCATAGATTTCGATCCACTTTCATAATGTCTCTGTTTCAGAAACATTAAGTTTTTCTTGTTTTCTTGCGTAGCCAAATTATTTATTTCATTCCTAATTCTTTTAATGTCCCCTAATGTATCCTGTGCCAAATTCAATTTGTGTTTCTTCTCTAGTTCCTTCAGCCTATTTTGTAATTCCTCTAATGTTTTATTCCTTATTTTTTCTTATATGAAGATATCACTATAATTTTCCCTCTTAAGACCGCCTTCAGAGTATCCCATAAAATGGGAGGTGAAACCAATTTCTTTTTTAAATAGAGACCAATTTCTTTTTTAATTTGTTCCTTAAAATACGGATCATTGAGTAGACTTGAATTTAGTTTCCAAATAGTATTCTTTGGTTGTAGGTCAAAATCAACAGATAAATATATATGTGCATGGTCACTTATATCTGTTGTCCCAATTCCACAGGTGTTTATTTTATCTTTGTCTTTTCCAAATGTTATGAAATAGTCTATTCTTGTATATACAGAATGCGGAGCAGAATAATGAGTGTAATCCCTTCTGTCAGGGAAAAGGTCCCTCCATATATCAATTAAACCAACATCCTCAAAAAGTGTATTAACCTTCTTATGTAAAGATTTTGTTTCATAGGTTTTTCTATTGGAAGAGTCTAAGTTTGGTTGTAATTGTAAATTTAAGTCTGCCCCACATATCAGGAGACCTTCTGTTTCCGTTACCATAATATCAGTAATTTTCTGAAAGAAACCAATATCACTTCCTGGGGGTGCGTATATATTCAATAGAGTAACTGAATTGTCATCTATATTCCCCCTTACCAGAATATATCTGCCTTCTTTATCTCCCATTTTGAATATTTTTTCAAAATTTAGCTTACTTGAGATAAGAATAGCAACTCCTCTCCTACGTCCTGATTTATATGAGGAGAAAAACAGATTAGTGAAGCCCATTCTCTTTAGTTTTTTTATGCTCATTATCACTTAAATGAGTTTCCTGTAAATATACTACATGGGCTTGTTCTTTTTTCATTTTGGATAAAATTCTCTTACGTTTCATTGGATTTAATAGTCCATTTACATTAAAAGAAATGAATTTTATCTTGTCCTTAGCCAACTGTATTTATCTGTCAATGTATCATTGAAATTAGAATAAAACTTTATCGATCTACTCCCTGAACAAATAAGAACCAAGAAACTCAAATAATAACAAAAATGGCAACAAACATGTGATTCCAAGGCTGAGGTCTCTAGTAGATGACCTTGCGTTGAGCTAGAGGAAATGTCTAGCTGTGGGGGTTAACCCCTCCTATTTGTGAGTTGAGGGCCCCCATTGCAGTATTCATAAAAGTCAGTGAACAAATCCATTACACAGAAAAGATTTCCCTGTGTACTCCTCCTACATATACATATGCACACACACGCATATATATATATACATACATACACACAAACATTACACACATACACATATATGCACACATGTATATTCTCATTTTGGTGGGGGAAAAGGAGTAAGTGATTGAATAAAGAATAACAACTAAGTAATATAAAATCCACATTATAATAAGTATTTCTCGAGATAGGTATATCACCGTGTACTTTTGCTTCTGTTTAGCTTCTCAACATTTTTAAAGTTAGCCAAACCTTATGGCTCTTCTGAAGTGGGTGAGGACTGTCTCTGGGAAACTCCCAGTCTTTTCCTGGTATGTTTCTCTCGGCTTCCTCCCATCTCCCGCCTTCTCGATTCTCGCACTATTTCCCAAGCCGAGCGAGACAATTCCTCAGCCAGGCTTTCTTTTGTTTTGGTCATGCTGACGGGCAACCCTCTGGCCTTCATGTCTGTAGTCGCCTCTTCCACCGTCTGGTACAACTGCGTCCCATTGTCATAAAACACTCAAAGTTTAGCAGGGTACAAAGTTTGAAATCTAATCTTATTTTGCTTTAATACTTGCTTTACTTCGGAGTATTCTTTGTGTTTCTGGAGGACCGCGGGGGGGGGGGGGGTAATCTTGGTTGAAATGTATTAATTAATCCTCTAAAAACACTCTCTTCTTACCCCAGGCCCTTCGTAGAATTTCCGCCTTGGTGCTGTACTGAAGGAATTTTATTATAATTGAGCGTGGCTTTCTATCCTGGGTAGGTTTTGGGACTAACGCATGGTGGGCTCTTTTGACTTCCAGCACGTCCCACAGTAACTTTCCGACAAACTCCGTCATAGACGGGCCCTCCGCTCCTTCAGGAACGTTGTAGATTCTGATATTTTTCCGCCGTGATCTTCCCTCCAGGTCAAGCAGTTTACCTTCTTGGTGATGTATGATTTTTATTGTCTTGCTCAGTATCCGTTCCACGTTTTGAACGCGATCTTCCACCTTCTCAATACAAGTCTCTGCCACCGCTATTTTTTGATTAACGCTGGCGAGCTCTGCCTTAATATCACGGAGCTGCTGCTTTATATCTTTCTGGACCTCCATTATTTCTTTCAGGATTTCGAAGACATTCGCCGCTTCGACTGAACGAGGCCCAGCAGCCGCCTCGCTAGCACGCTCGCTGCACTCCTCTTGGACGCAGGCTCCATAGTGTCGCTTTTTTATTTCCATTTCTTCTCCTCATTCTTGCCCCACTTTTCAGTTCAAATATTATATTTGATGGGTTAGTGGGGCTTAATTCGCGTTTTTCCGGAGGAGCTAGTGACTTAAGCTGCCATTCTCGACAATAACGTCACTGGAAACCCCCCCCCAGGACATCTTCAAGAAGCGGTTCCTCAGAAAGGCAGTGTCCATTATTAAGGACCCCCAGCACCAAGAGCATGCCCTTTTCTCACTGTCACCATTAGGTAGGAGATGGAAAAACCTGAAGGCAAACACTTAGCGATTCAGGAACAGCTTCTTCCCCTCTACCATCCGATTCCTAAATAGACATTGATCCCATGAACACTACCTCATATTTTTAATACTGTACATATTATTTGTTTTTGCACGATTTTCTAAACCTATTCATTATACGTATACCGTACTGTAATTGATTTACTCATTTATTTATTATTTTTATTTTTTATTTTGTTTCTTCTTCTATATTATATATTGCATTGAACTGCTGCTGCTAAGTTAACAAATTTCATAACACATGCCAGTGATAATAAACGTGATTCTGATTCTCATTCCTGCAGCGTCCTGTGACCCTGTGATCTCTATCTTAGAAGCCGACATCAGAACATCTTCCAGGACAGTGAAGGCGTTGGCAAAGCATCTGGCCCTGATGATGTATCTGGTAAGGCTCTAAAAACTTGTGCCAACCAACTGGCAGGAGTGTTCAAGGACATTTTCAATTTCTCACTGGTGCTGTCGGAGGTTCACAACCTCTTCAAAAGGGCAATGATCATCATAGTGCCCAAGAAGAGCAAGGTGAGCTGCCTCAACTGTTGCCCAGTGGCACTCACATCTACTGTGATGAAGTGCTTCATGAGTTTGGTCATGGCCAGAATCAACTCCTGCATAAGCAACGATCTGGACCTACTGCAATTTACCTACTCTCACAATAGGTCTACAGTGGATGCAATCTCAAGTGAGTCTCAACTTGGCCTTGGAACACCTGGACAACAGAGATACCTACGTCAGGCTGCTGTTTATTCAAGTTCAAGTTTAATTGTCTGTCAGCGATACATGAAATATCCATGAATGCAGCCAAACGAAACAGTGTTACTTTGGGGCCAAGGTTCAAAACACAGTACTGTTACGAATGTGCCACAACTCTGAGGGGCTGAAGGGTACAAAGTCGCCCCCTCCTTTTTGAGAATCGCAAGATCACTATTAATTCGGGTCTGGGACCCAGGAAATGAGAGCGAGACACGCAGAATCCTCAAGGTTTGGAATGTGTCCTGGCCTCAGCGAAACAAAGCCACTGATAACGGCTATTGTCTCTTGGAAATGGAATTGTGTATTGAGTACTGTACTATTCATTGAAGCCCTCAGGGGACGACCAGAGCGGGCTGGTTGAGGGATTGCATCATCCCAACCTGATTGACATCTGAGAGCCCGTGAGTAAGGATAAAAGAGGGTCTGGGGAACAACCCCTTTAGACGCACCAGGAGAAACGCTGGAAATCCAGTGACAGCGTTTTATAGCGAACGCCGCTGAGGGCCCATGTGCGTCCTCCCTTGCCAGGGTAGCGGGCTCATCACTGAAGAACGGCTCAGCTAAAGGAGAGGCCACAAGTGAACGGCCACACCAACGAGACTCTGATGGATCGAAATCATAAAAGGAAAGCCGGCAAGTTTCTCAAAATCTCTCTCTCTCTCTCCAACCAAAGGCTGCAGCCTGCATGAACTGAGTGACTTTTATATTTCCATCGGACAATAAATTATCCCCTAGACAACGATAGAGCGTATTTCTTATTGATTATTATTATACCCGCACTTTTAGATTTAGTATTGACGACGTATATTATCTGTATGTTTGCATTGATATTATTTTTGTGTATTTTTACCAATAAATACTGTTAAAAATAGTATCATCAGACTTCAATGGACCTCTCTATCTTTGCTGGTAAGTGACCCAGTTACGGGGTTCGTAACAGTAGCAACAGTTACACAGCACAAGGCACATATAGCACATAAAAGATAGCAAGCACTTATAAGATAGCAGTAAAATGCAGCCACATAAAAAATATATAATCCAAGTGCCTGAGACATGAATGTTGCAGTGGTCTGCGGTTGAACACAATACTGCTTGTCTTCTGCCACATGAACACTGGGGGGCAGCACCAACACCAGAATGGCCACGGCACTGCTCCGGCTCCAGCATTCCAGTGGATCACCCAGGTCTGGCGCCTCCCCCTGGGCAGCTGAAAACCAGCAGCACTGCAGCTTGTGGCCTAGCTCTCAAACAGCAGTGGAAAGGGTGGGCAGTTTCAAGTCCCTGGGTGTCAACGTGTCTGAAGATCTATCCTGTGCCCAACATATTGATGCATTTACAAAGGATGCACAACAGCAGCTATATTTCATTAGGAGTTTGAGAAGATCTGGTATGTCATCATAAATTTCTACAGATGTACCGTGGAGAGCATTCTAACTGGTTGCGTCACTGTTTAATATGGAGGGGTCACTGCACAGGACCGAAAAAGCTGCTGAAAGTTGTAAACTCAGCGAGCTCTACCATGGGTACTAGCTTCCCCAGCATCGAGGACACCTTCAAGATGTGATGCCTCACCTCAAAAAGGCGGCATCCATCATTAAGGAATTAAAGGACCTCCTTCACTCAGTTCATGTCATTTTCTCAATGCTACCATTAAGGAGGAGGTACAGGAGACATATAGTCAAAGTTTCAGGAACAGCTTCTTCTGCTCTCCCATCAGACTTCTGAATGGACAATGAACTCATGAGCACTACCTCACTGTTTTTATTCCTCTCTTCTTGCACTACTTATTTAATATATATACTTATTGTAATTTATAGCTTTCTATTATTATGTGTTGCACTGTACTGCTAAACACAAGTTTCATGATATTTGCCAGTGATAATAAACCTGATTCTGAGCTAGCAGGAGATATGAGAAGGCCTTGGATTAAGAAAAGCCCCAAGGCATTCTTCACATACGTGAAGAACAAAAGGCTATCTAGAGAGAGGGTAGGAATGAACAGGAATAAAGGAAGAAACATCTGCCTTGAGTCAGAGAAGGTAATAGGGGTACTTGATGAATGTAGGAATGATGAATGGTAAAAGGGACCTTGACAAATTTGAGGACATCATTGAACAGACTAGTATGCTGGAAAATATTAAGAAAGAGGATGTAGTGGAACTTTAAAAAATATTACGATAGATAAGACGCATGGGCCTCATGGGTTATAAGCCAGGTTACCACATGAAGCTGAGGAAAAGACTGTTGCACTTTTGCTGAAGATCTTTGCATCCTCATTGGTCACAGGAGTAGCATCAGAAGAATGGAGGGTGCAAATATTATTCTTTTGTCAAATAGAGGTAATAACGATCATACTGGGAAATAAAAACCAGTAGTCTTACATCATTGGCTGGCAAACTATTGGAAAGGATTCTTGGAGACAGAATTTAAGAGCATTTGAAGAAGCATGTTCTGATTAAGGATAGTCAGCATAGCTTTGAGAGGGTTAGGCCAGGCTTCGTGCCTAATTAATTTTTTTGAGGAAGTGACAAAGCAAACTGATGAAGGTAGAGCAGTGCATGTGAATTTTGATAAGGTGTTCATCAAGGTTCCTCATTATAGGCTTATTCATAAAGTCAAGCAGCTTGGGATCCAAAAGCTTGGCTGTGTAGATTCGGAAGTGGCTTGCCCACAGAAGATAGAGGGTATTCTTCCTGGAGGTCAGTGAACCAGTGGTGTTCGAGGGGGATCTGTCCAGGACACTTGGTCTTTGTGGTTCTTATAAATGACTTGGATGAGCAGGTGGAAAGGTGGGCTAGTAAGTTTGCAGATGGCACAAAAGTTGATGGCAATGTGGTAGTGTAAAAGGGTGTTGTGGGTTATAGTGGAAAATTGATAGGATGCAGAGCTGGGCTGAAAGATGGCAGATGGAGCCCAATCTGGAGAAGTATAAACTGATGCACTTTGGGAGATCGATCTGGGGATCCATGTTCATAGACCCTTCAAAATTGCCATGCAAGTTGATAGGGTTGTTAAGAAGGCATGTAGTGTACTGGCCTTCATTTGTCAAGGGACTGAGTTCAAGAACAGAAATGTAACATTGCAGCTCTATAAAGCACTAGTTAGACCACACTTGCAATATTGTGTTCAGTTCTAGTTGCCTCATTATAGGAAGAATGTGGAAACTTTAGAGAAGGTGCAGAGGAAATTTACTAGGATGCTTCCTATATCAGAGACACATCATATGAGGAAAGCTTGAGTGAGTGAGGGCTTTTTTTTTCTCTTTGGAGTGAAGGAGAATAGGAGGTGACTTAATAGAGGTGTATAAGATGACACATAGCCTAGATAAAGTGGATCTCCACTTTGGAAGATATTCTTCGATAGGCACATGGATGAAAGAAAAATGGAGGGCTATGGGGGAGGTAAGCATTAGATTGATCTGGGAGAAAGTTAATAGGTCAGCACAACATCGTGGGCTGAAGGACTTGTATTATGATGTACTGCTCTACGTTTTATGTTCTATATTCTATGCACATTTTATGTACCCAAAAGCCCGTAGACGTGTGTTAACAGTTTTGTTACATCTTAGAACAAACAATTAACTCAGAGTGGATCAATTGTGTGCACATTTATTTTACCTGCTGCAAAGGAAGGCCATCACCACACATGATAACTTTGAAAAAACAAACAGCCATAGTCACTCCTTTATACACAAGTTGTTATCTACCCACACCATTTCAAGGAGAGGGTGCATTCTGTTAGTCTGCTTAATTAGTGTACTTGGCATTCCTTCAGTAACCAAATCCACATGTCCTTCTTCAGTTTGTCATGCTCAAGGTCCACTGGCAATATTGTTGCATGAACACTATTAGCAAAGCACTCTAGTACAATCAGTAAAGATTCCATTTTGTTGCAGGCAAAAATGCCATTTTGTTCCTACAAGTACACTTCCACACATGGTGAATTTGGTCAAGTTATATACACCCTACAAACCCCAGCTTCCCGGAAGGACAGACTCGCGTCTACCCTCCTGGTCATGTCATATGAAACAACAATAAACCACACAAATTACAAAGTTTAAAAAATATTTAGACAGGTACATGGATAGGAAAGGTTTAGCAGAATATGGGCCACACCAGCAAGTGGGACAAGCTCAGGCAGGCAACTTAGTCAACATGGACAAGTTGGGCCAAAGTAACTCATCCAGGCAACAATCTACTCAAATCTGATCCATATTAACTCCATAGCAAGTATTTCCTTCTTTTGGTGTAGAAAGAAAAATATTCCAGATAATGTTCTCATGAATGTTCTGCACATTCTCAACAATACTTCTCTTACATAAAGGACAACATACAAAGCACCTTCTTGATCCCTCATGTACCTGCTCATTTATCTTCTGCTTTTCCTAAACCAGAACATCCAGATGCTATGTATATCAGCATTTAATAATTACTCACTTTTCAGAAAGTACCGACCAACAAATCAAATTGTTTGTGGTATACCAAGGACAACTTTGGTTGCAGATCAGCCATTGTGAATGGTTAATGTTGAGTCTTGAATATATAACAGTATATAACATTGCAAAGGAAATTAAGCTGTCTCTGAATGGAGACAGAGGCTGAAGAGAGGCTCAGTAGCTGAAGACCTTATCAGGACCTTGTGAAGAGGGTGGGAGTTCACTTCAATCAACATAAGATCAGCACCTTGTGGCAGGATGGGGGGAGGTTGAAGATGAAGCTGAGGGCAAGCAAGACAATGTGCCTTTAAGAAGAATGGTTCTGCTAGATATTTAGCATGAAATTGTGAAGCTATGTGCTCAGTACTAATCCTTGCAACAACCAGCAAAGCTAAAAGTTAACATGAGTTTTTATTCTCTGTTTTCTAGTCTTTTGACCAATACTCTACTTATATTACATCGAAATCCACAACCCCTTTACTATACAGTTTTTCATAAGGTACCCTCTTAACTGCCCTTTTAGAACCCATATGTATTGTAGCTATTGATTCCACCATATTCACTCTTCCAAAAATTCTTGAACATATTTTCACTTTGTGGAGAAAAAGCAACTCCTACATAGCAGTACGTGCTCAGTACTTCACTTGAATTTTAGCTAAGATTTGTGTGTTGAAATCTCTCCCACTCGGCAAGTCAAAACAGAGACTTCCCTGGCATACACTCTGATTAAGTAAATTGGCCCTTATTTTGTTTTGATACTTGATTTGATTCCTTCAAGAACATACTTGCTTACTCCTTGTGTTTGGCTACAGACCATAGATTCAAGATTGCTGATATAGCCATGACAATCACTAACCCTGTATCACTGGAGCCCTCCAATAAAGATCAAACATCATTCACAACAAAGCATGGCTCCAAATGACAATCAAATCCAGAGTAACACACAGAGAAAGCTGGAGGAACTCAGCAGGGCAGGCAGAAGAATAAACAGCTGATGTTTCAGACCGAGACCCCTCATCGGGATTTCATCAGTCCTGGCAAATGGTCTCGGCACAAAATGTTGACTTCTCCACCAATATCCTTGCAGCGAGGTTTGCTGGTGCCACTCAGGAGGGTATAAACTAGTGTAGCAATGTGGTGGGAGCTAGAGTAACATGTCAGCAGGTGGTGGAATTGAGAAGAAGGGAGGGGTTAGGTCAAGTAAGTCTGTTAGGAAGGACAGATAGGACCAGATTGATGATGGGGTTGATGGGAAGTGTATTTATTTCAATGCAAGAAGTATTATGGTTAAGGCAGAAGAATTTAGAACCTGGATTAGTGCATGGAATTATGATGTTGTGACTATTACAGAAACTTGGTTAAGACAGCAGAACTAGTCAAGTCAATTCAAGTTCAAGTTTATTGTCATCTGACTGTACAACCAAACAAAACAATGAATGATGATGGCTGCCTTGAAGCCCGCAGGGACAGTGGACTGTTGCAAAGAGATGTCAAAGATATCCATTAAGACCCCCTATTAGCTGAGCCACACAATCCCTCAGCAACTGACCGGGTATGTGGTCCGGCCCTGCAGGTTTACATAGGTTTTACACTGTCATCTTGTGGGGGAAAAAACTAACAGCTTAGCATAGCAAACATTAGAAAATCAGCAGATGCTAGAAATCCCAAACAACACACACAAAATACTGGAGGAACTCAACAGACCAGACAGCATCTATGGAAAAGAGCAAAGACCGTGTTTGAGGCAAAGATTCTTCATCAAGACTCAGAAGAGAACCTATAAATTGCTGATTTATCCCTGTTGTCTTTTTTAAGCAAATAATAACATGTTCTAATCTCTGGTTGTCATGGACCTTGCCTGTGGCTCTGGGGGATCTTTCTCAAGGCCCCAGCAATTTCTCTCAACATCTCAGCAATCATCTCTTTTGCCTCTCTCAATAATCTTAGAAAGCTCCTTGATGATTTTTTTTTTCAAGAGCTCAACACCACCTCCTTTTTAATCTCACTTTCCTTATGCCCTTTTTCTCAGGGAATACTGAAGCAAAATACCCATAGAGTACCTTGTCCATTTTCATAGCTTCAAGAATAAATTCCCTTCTTTGTTCATGAGTGATCCTACACTTTCCATAAGACCCCGTAACTGGGTCACTTACCAGCAAAGATAGAGAGGTCTGCTGAAGTCTGATGGTACTATTTTTAAACGTTTTTATTTATAAAGGGGCACAAAAGTAAGGTTAATACAAACATTCAGATAATATACGTTGTCAATACTCAATCTAAAGCGCGGGTATAGTAATAATCAACAATAAGAAGTGGCTCTATCGTTTGTCTAGGGGTAAAAATATTGTCTGATGTAAATATAAAAGTCTTGCCAGTTCATGAAGGCTTTTAGCCATTTGGGGACCGTTGGGTTTCACTGGTTGGAGAGAGAAAGAATTTTTGGTGAGAAAATAAACTTGCCAGCCTTTTGGACTCAAATCGTTGAATCGGGAACGTGGGTTCCTCGTTGTCAGTTCGAAGTCCTTTTCGGTGTTATCAGCCACTCGTTCCCCAGGCTAGGGGAACCGAACCACACGTGGCTCCCGAACAGCTTCCCGTCATCACGGAAGCGATGAGCGATGGTGTCTCCTCCTGGTGCGTCGCTGGGGTACTGCCTCCTGCAGTCCCCTTTTATCGTGACTCGCAGAGTTGTAGATGTCAATCAAGGTAGGGTGATACAATCCCCACCCCACATTTCCCGAGGGTGTCCATGTCCCTGATAGCTGGCACGTAGTATAGAGTCACAATTCACCCAGGTGTCTCTAAGAACAATGGTCAAATACGTTGCATTGTCTCTCATTTCCTGGGACCAAGACCCGAATTAATAGCGATCATGCGATTCTCAGGAAGGAGGGGGCTGGTATCATAACAATAAGACATAGGAGTAGAATTAGGCCATTTGGCCCATGGAGTCTGCTCCATCATTCAATCATTTTCTTCCCCCTAACAATCCTTTTGTTTTTAATATATTGTTACATACCCCGTAACTGGGTGTCTTACCAGCAAAGATAGAAGTATCCGTTGGAGTCTGGTACTATTTTCAAAACAGTGTTTATTAGTAAAATATACAAATCAATATCAACAATGCAAATATACAGATAATACACATTAGCAATACTAAACCTAAAAGTGTGGGTATAATAATAATCAATAATAAACAAGCTCTATCGATGTCTAGGGGATAATGAATTGTCATATGTGAATATAAAGTTCAGTTCAGTTCATACAGGCTGAGGTAGTTGTTGGTCGATGTGTTGTAATTGTTGGAGAGAGAGAGATCAAACAGTGACAGCCAGTCAAACCTTCCTTTACGATCTTGATCCGTTGATGTGTTGTTGTGGCCATTCAGGTTTGACCCCTCTGTCCTTTAGCTAGACCGTTCGTCTATGGTGGACTCGTCACCCAGGCAAGGGTGGACACACACACAAGCCCCCACTGGCCTCGCTATAAACACTGTGAGTTAAAATTGACCGATCCTTCGTTCAGTCTCCGATGCCCCACACTTTCTCGTGGGTTCCAACACTTAAGCAGTGCTCACTAGTGTGTCTCTTGGTGCGTCTGAGGGGTGTCTCCCCAGACCTCACTTTTATCCCTACTCACGGGGTCTCAGGTGTCAATCAGTTTTGATGGGCTTAGCCCATCAAATCAGCCCATTCCGACTGTCCACTGAGGAATTTTAATGAACAGAATAGTACCAAGTAAACAGCCCTCTCCGGAGCCGTGAGTCTTACAGGAGTCATAATATAGTCTCTCTCCCCGGTGTTATCTCGCCCTTGTCTGAAGCAAATGTTCCAGTCCCAGTATGTTTTTTTCTATCTCTTTCTCTCTCATTAACAGCCTGGCAACAGTAACGGTTTGTAATTCTCCCGGGGAGGGGGTCATGGGCAACCTTGCACCCTTCTGCCCATCAGAGCTGTTCATCCTTCATAACAATATGGATAAAATGCCTTGAGATTTTCCTTAATCGTACTTGTCAAGGCAAATTAAATTATTAAGCACAACACACAAAGAGATAGAGAGAAGAGATTGGGAGAAGTTATTGTTGGGTATGTACACATCTAACAATATTGGAGTCACTTACAGAAAAATTTATCAGATTTGACGACTAACATGTTCCAGTGAGGAAGTAAGACAAGGATGATAAGGTTTGAGAACCCTGGATAATGGGAGATGCTGAAAATTTAATTTAAAAAAAGGAAAAGAATATATAAGGTTTAAGAAACTAAAATCAGACAGGGTCCATAAGAAATACAAAGAAAGCAGAAACAAACTCAAACAATGAATCAGGAGGGCCAAAGAGGGCTATGAAATGTACTTGACAAGACCATAAGATGTAGGAACAGAATTAGGCCATTTGCCCATTGAGTCTACTCTGCCACTTCATCGTGGCTGATCCACTTTTTTTCTCTCAGCCCCAATCTCCTGCCTTCTCCCTGTATCCCTTCATTCCCTGACCAATCAAGAACCTATCAACCTCTGCCTTAAATATACAGTGCACAAAGATTTGTCCTTCTCAACTGCCTGTGGCAATGAATTCCATGGATTTACCAATTCTGGGCTAAAGAAATTCCTCCTCATCTCTGTTCTAAAGAGACACCCCTATATTCTGAGGCCATGTCCTCTGGTTTTAGACTCTCCCACCATAGGAAATATCTTCCCGCATCCACTCTGTCTAGGCCTTACACCATTCCACAGGTTTCAATGAGAGCACCCCTCATTCTGCTGAATTCTAGTGAATACAGGCCCAGAACCATCAAATGCTCTTCATATGACAAGCCGCTCAATCCTGGAATCATTTTCATGAACATTTTTTGTACATGCTCCAGAATCAGAATGTTCTTTCTAAAATAAGGGGCATAAAACAGCACACAATACTGCAAATGAGGTCTCACCAGTGCTTTATAAAGACATTGCATCCTTGATTCTATATACTAGTCCTCAAATTTCATTAAGGAAAATCTCAAGGCACTTTATCCATATATTAAAATCAAGAGGATTGTTATGGACAGGGAAGGGCTGCTCATGGACATAGAAGGGAACATGTGTCTGAAGCAAGAAAAACTAGACAAGGTACTCTAAGGGTAACACACACAAAATGCTGGTGGAACGCAGCAGGCCAGGCAACATCTATAGGGAGAAGCGCTGTCGACATTTCAGGCCGAGACCCTTCGTCAGGACTAACTGAAAGGAAAGATAGTAAGAGATTTGAAAGTAGTGGGGGGAGGGGGAAATGCGAAATGATAGGAGAAGACTGGAGGGGGTGGGATGAAGCTAAGAGCTGGAAAGGTGGTTGGCAAAAGGGATACAGAGCTAGAGAAGGGAAAGGATCATGGGACGGGAGGCCTAGGGTGAAAGAAAGGGGGAGGGGAGCACCAGAGGGAGATGGAGAACAGGCAGAGTGATGGGCAGAGAGAGAGAAAGAAAAAAAAGGAGGGGGAAAAATCTAAATATATCAGGGATGGGTTAAGAAGGGGAGGAGGGGCATTAACGGAAGTTAGAGAAGTCAATGTTCATGCCATCAGGTTGGAGGCTATCCAGCCGGTATATAAGGTGTTGTTCCTCCAACCCGAGTGTGGCTTCATCTTGACAGTAGAGGAGGCCATGGATAGACATATCAGAATGGGGATGGGACGTGGAATTAAAATGTGGGTCTCCTGGGACACCATTTCGCTGAACATCTACGCTCTGTCCGCCAGAGAAAGCAGGATCTCCCAGTGGCCACAAATTTTAAAACCATGTCCCATTCCCATTCTGATATGTCTATCCATGGCCTCCTCTACTGTCAAGATGAAGCCACACTCAGGTTGGAGGAACAGTACCTTATATACCGGCTGGGTAGCCTCCAACCTGATGGCATGAACATTGACTTCTCTAACTTCTGTTAATGTCCCTCCTCCCCTTCTTAACCCATCCCTGATATATTTAGTTTTTTCCCCCTCCTTTTTTTTCTTTCTCTCTCTGCCCATCACTCTGCCTGTTCTCCATCTCCCTCTGGTGCTCCCCTCCCCCTTTCTTTCTCCCGGGGCCTCCCGTCCCATGATCCTTTCCCTTCTCTAACTCTGTATCACTTTCGCCAATCACCTTTCCGGCTCTCAGCTTTATCCCACCCCCTCCGGTCTTCTATCATTTCACATTTCCCCTCCCCCTCCTACTTTCAAACCTCTTACTATCTTTCCTTTCAGTTAGTCCTGATGAAGGGTCTTGGCCCGAAACGTCGACAGCGCTTCTTCCTATAGATGCTGCCTGGCCTGCTGCGTTCCATCAGCATTTTGTGTGTGTTGCTTGAATTTACAGCATCTGCAGATTTCCTCGTGCTTACTCTAAGGGTACTTTGCTTCGGTGTTCCCTGAGGAAAAGAACATAAGGAAAGTGAGATTAAAAAGGAGGTGGTGTTTGGGCTGTTAAAAAAACATCAAGGGGGATAAGACCATGGGACCTGAATGGACTTATCTAAGGTTATTGAGAGAGGCAAGAGAGGAGATTGCTGTGAGATTGAGAGAGGTTGCTGGGACCTTGAGAAAGATCCTCCTGACCCATGGGCGAAGTCCATGACGAGAGATTAGAAACTGCTATTCTTTTGTTTAAAATGGACAGTGGGAATAATGCAGCAAATTATAGGTAGAGAAGTCTTTGGAGAGGATACTTAGTGGTAGGATTTACTCACATTTGGAATAGTATGGACTTATTATTAGTCAGCAAGTCTTTGTGCTGGGGAGGTTGTGTTACAAGCTTGATTGAGTTTTGAAGAGGTGATGAAGATGATTGAAGAGTGCAGGGCAGTGTATGTTGTCTACATGAATTTCAGGAATTAAGTTCATTGTGAAATTGATCCAGAAGGTTATGACACTTGGATCCATAGTGACTTGGTTGACTGGATTCTGGATTCTAATTTATTTCGGCTACAGAAAACAGAGGGGAATGGTGGAGGGGTGTTTCCCTGATAGGAGGACTGTGAGCAGTGGTATTCTGCGAGGATCAGTGTTTGGACCTCCGTGGTTTTGATTAAAAATATAGATGAGCTGATTAGTTTACAGATTACACAAAAATTGGTGAACTCATGGATAGTGAAGAAGATTATCAGAAGATACTGAAGATCAGTTTGAGATATGGGTAAAGGAATGGTAGATGGACTTTAATCCAGACAGGTGTGAGATGTTGCATTTGGGAGATCAAATGTAGCTGTACAGTACATGGCAAGATTCTTAAGAGAGTTGATGTACAGAGGGATCCATAGCTCCCTGGAAGTGACAACACAAGAAGATGGAGCAGTAAAGAAGGCATATGGAATGCTTGCCTTCACTGTTTTGGTCATTGAGTATAAAAGGTAAGGAAGTCATGTTGCAAATGTATAACACTTTGATTAGGCCACATCTGGAGTGCTCTGTGCAATTCAAGTACCACATTACAGGAAGGATGTGGAGGCTTAGAAAGGGGGCACAAGGAGTTCACCAAGACATTGCCTGGATTATAAAATAGTAGCTCCAAACAGATGTTGGACAAATCTGGAATGTTTTCATTGGAGCATCAAAGGCTAAATGGAGTCCTTATAAAATTAATTAAAATTCTGAGAGGCATAGATAGGATGGCTAGTGTTGTCAGAGACTCTTTCATCGTGCAGAAATGTCAAAGACTCAAGCCACAGCTTTATGCTGAAAGTGTAAAGGAGATGTGCAGGCAAGTTTTTTTTTAAAATATAAAGAGTAGTGAGTGCCTTGAACACCCTGCCAAGAGGTGGGGAAGGTGGGGGGCAGGTAGGGGTGGGTGGAACATATATAGTTGTGATAGTTTTGAGGAACTTATTCAGGCAGTCAAACATTTAGGATACGGAAGGATATGATCCTGTGCATGAATTAATTTGATTTGGCATAATGGTCAACACATATTTAAGGGCTGTAAAGCCTGTTCCTGTGTACAGCTGTTCTATGTTGATCTATTATTGTATAATTTTACATATGTACAATTTAATATAAGTAAAGTAGGCTATTGTATTGTTAATCTTCTTTGATAAATCTTAAGCTCATAGGCTTCCTTGAAATACAAAGTATGAGATAGTTGGCTGAACATTTGGTATCAGATGTTCCATCTAAAGTAGGAATAAAAGAGGCTACCTAAACATTCTGTTGGCATCTTATAAACAATAACAGCCCAGAGCCATACTGACTCTAACTGCTGAACTCTTCCTCCAACAATGGTGCTGATAGTGGAGATAAAAATGTTTCAACCATTGATTTACTCTACCTATAGTTTGCTCAAGTTCAAATGATAATGCTAGTTATCTATGTACACTCAATGGCAACATACACAAAATGCTGAAGAAACTCAGCAGGTCAGGAAGCATCTATGGAGAGAAATGTTTCTGACGAGTGGTCTATGCCTGAAATGTCAGCTCTTTATTCCTCTCTATGGATGCTGCCTGGCCTTCTGAGTATATCCGGCATTTTGTGTGTGTGTTATTTTGGATTCCCAGCAACTGCAGAATCTTTTGTGTTTATTAATCAACATTTTCTAATCTTATAGAGTAGTTCACTGTTCTGAGAGTGTTCATACTTCATTCAATTCAATTAATTAAAAGCCAAGTGTCCCTTTCATCTGCAATAGTGTTGTTAATTGAATTTTCCATTGGAGTTGCTCAAGGGACCCATGGCTTCTTTTAATGGAGTAAATAAAATTACCTACTGCTCCCAGGTTTTCAGCTTTATCTGAAATGATGTTCCTCTGGCAGATATTAAAGCTATCAAAGTGTATTAGTGAAGGTAACAACACATTGTGAATAATTCAGCTTTTCCTTTGACCAATTAATAACCTACTTAAAAATAAATATTGAACCAGTTGAGCTGTAATTTAGTAAGAAATTAGCATTCAACAATTTTATGGATTAATGATCAAAATCAATTACACCTCCTATTGACATCCTATTGACAACTGGCCTGGTCATTTTCCTCTAGGTCACCAATTGTCCCTATGATCTCTACTCTAGTTTGATTACAATGTTTCCATACCCAGCAACCAAATCATCTTCTAACAGCGATACCCCCTCTGCCGACTCCATCTACTGTCCTACATCTTCCTGTCTTGTTAGCCTTAAATATTGTAAACCTTAGGATTTACAATATTTAAGTTAGAATATGCAGTTAAGGCCAACTTATTATTTTTTGCCAGTAGATTTCTGAACAATGGCTACAGATGATTTACAAATGTTTCCACTGAAACTGTTGATGGGCACCCAGAACCAAAACATGTACAGCAATTGTCTTTTTTGTTCTCATGCCTCCTGGTGGTGAACTTGTCTTGCAGTATCATAGATTAACTTTAACAACAAGAAACTCCCAAATGCCTTTGTGAGCATAAATGTGACATACAGAAAAGCTCTGATACATTCAGCGTGTGCATTCATGTATTGCTTTGAAATTCTTACCAGTCTTCTGAAAGTCATTTTGAACACCCATATCTTTTATGTATTAGTGTCCTTTGTTGACTTGAGTTGATATAACCACTTTGTGATGCAAATCCATTGATTGAGGTTAAAAATTCTCAGAGCTAACAGTAGGCAATCTGAGTCCAAAGGTTCAAGGCTGTCATCAATAGCATGCAAGACACACAAAAGAAAAATCAGTACTTGAGTGGAGTTGAGTGATGAACAGTGTAGTTTCACATCAATCAGAGTGGCCAAAGGCAATCCTTTAATAATTGTATGGAGTGAAGAGTGCAGATCTGAAAAATTAATTATTTCCACAGTTGTTGCCCAACCTGCTGGGTTTTTCCAGCATGTTCTGTATGCTTTTTAAGATTTCCAACTTTTTTTTATAATTTCTCTTCCTTTGATGAAGACAGTATAAAAGACAAAAGACATGGGATACTGAATGGCATGGAACATCCAGAAATCCTGAACTGTAAACAAGGCAACCTTTTTGCTCTACGTGCAGCAAATCCCAGAAGAGACAGGAGAACAATTTTCCATTTGGTTTTTAAGGAATGAAACTAGGAAGGTGAGTGTTTATGTAGCAGTGATCTTTCCAAGTTCTAAGTAAATTTATTATCAAAGTACATATATATCATCATATACTACCTTGAGAATAATTTTCTTTCAGGCATTTATAGGATAATAAAGAAATACAATATGATTCGTGAAAAAAGTATACAAACCAAACACAAAATACTGTCGTTTTTTAAATTTTTTTTAAACCATCTACGTCCGATCTGTTTTTTAGAGAATAGGATAGATTAGGCATTAAACGATTTCAAGATCTGTTTGTTGGAGGGAATCTCTCTTCTTTTGAGCAGCTCTCAGTGAAATATAACCTATCTAATATCCACTTTTTTCGATATCTACAGAATAAAGATTTTTTAAGATCTAAATTACATATATTTCCTACTAGCCCAGATAAGAACATAATAGATGGAATTTTTAATTTGAAACCTTTTGAAAATGGCTCAATTTCTTATATTTATGTTCTGTTATTGGGATTGAGAATGGCTCTTTTAGATAAAATTTAAAAAGATTGGGAAAAGGACTTACAGACTTCATTATCTGATGAGACCTGGAGGGTTATTTTCAAAATGGTTAATTCTTCATCATTATGTGCTCGTCATTCCCTCCTACAATTTAAAGTAGTACATAGGGCTCATATGTCTAAAGATAAGCTCTCTCGCTATATTGCAGTTATATCTCCTTACTGTGACAGATGCAACAGTGGAGAGGCTTTATTAATTCATATGTTTTGGTCATGTTCGAGCTTTGAAAAATATTGGAAAGATGTATTCCAAACTTTTTCTGTACTTTTTAAAGTTAGTTTTAAGCCCAATCCATTAACCGCCTTATTTGGTATTGTTGAGGAAAGAACTATAATTTTGGAGCCTTCTTGATCACGGGTATTGGCTTTTACTTTGTATTTCTCTTATGGCCAGGTGGGTGATTTGCTTCAATGGAAGGAGATTGCTCCCCCCCCCCCCCCCACACATGATCAATGGTTATGTGATGTTATGTCATGTTTAAATTTAGAGAAGATTCATTGTTCGACTTCCAATTCTAACCAAGATTTTCAAACGTTATGGGGACCCTTTCTGAACTATTTTAAAAATCTTTGAATTGTCATTATAATATAGAGCTAGGCTATTATTATAAAATACTATATGGTAAAGTACTCTTTCCTTTTTTTCTTGTTCTTCTTTCTCCAACCAGCTTTGTCTTGGTAAGGGGTATAGTTTTCTTTATATAAGATAATCAATCATACTAATCATACTAATGTATTTCATTATTCAACTTGTCTCATTTGATAGATCATTAATATGTGATACTGTGATTGTATCACTATGATTTATATATTGTGCATTTTGTGTTATTTTATTTCAATTTATATTAAGTATCGTTATGAACTCTGTATTTGTGTACATGAAATTCAATAAAAATATTGGAAAAGATAAAATACTGTTGGAGCTCAACAGGGCAGACAGCATCTATGGAAATGAATAAACAGTCAACATTTTTGCCCAAGACCCATCTTTGGGACAGTTTAATCATTTCCTTAGATGCTGCCTGACCTGCAGACTTCCTCTAGCATCCGCAGAATTTTTCATGTTCATACAAAACAAAGACTGACAAATATCCAAGGCGAAAAAGAAGACAAAACAAACAAAAAATAAAAATAAGTAAATAAGTAATACTGGAAACATGAGTTGTAGAGTCCTTGAAAGTGAGTCTACAGGCTATGCAGTCAGTGCAACGTTGAAATGAGTGAAGTTATCGATGTAGATTCCTGAGCCTGATGATTGTAGGGCAATAACTGTTCCTGAACCTCGCTTTGAAGGACCTAAGGCTCTTGTACCTTCTGCCCAATGGTAAAAGCGGGAAGAGCATGGTCTAGATGATGGTGTTCCTTGATGGACACTGCTTTTTTGTGACAGCACAGTGTTGCTTGAAAGTGTGCTCAATAATGAGAAGAGTTTTGTCTGTGATGGACTGGACAGCATCTACCACTTTTTGTAGGCTTTTTTGTTCCTGAGATTTGGTGTTTCTATACCAGCCATGATGCAACCAGTTAGCACATTCTGCACTGTGTATCTATAGAGGTTTGTCAAAGTTTTAGATGTCAGTCCAAGTCTATGCAAACTTCTAAGAAAGTAGAGGCACTGTTCTACCTTCTTTGTGATGGCATTTATAGAGTCAAAAAGTCATAGAGAAGTACAGCAGATAAACAGGCCACTCAGTCCATCTAGTCCATGCCGAACCATTTAAAATACCTACACCCATTGGCCTGTTCTGTATTCAACTACTATTGTATGATTCTATGTATGTGCAATTTAATGAGAAGTAAAACAGCTTATTGTATTGTTAATCTTCTTTGATAAATCTTAAGTTAATCAACTTCCTTGAAATACAAAGTATGAGATAGCTGATTGAACCTTTGGTATCAGACTTCCATCTAAAGTATGAATAAAAATAAATTTTCTGAACATCCAGTTGGCATGTTATAAATACTAAGATACCAAAGCCATGCTGACTCTAACTGCTGAACTCATTCCCCAACAATGGTGTTGATAGTGAAGATAAAACTGTATCAACCATTGATTTATTCTACCTGTAAATTACTCAAGTTCAAAAGATAACTCTAATTATCTATGTATATAAATGGCAACAAGAAAACTATTAATCAATGGTAACATACACAAAATGCTGGACGAACTCAGCAAATCAGGCAGCATCTATGGAGAAGAATGGTCCTGATGAATGGTCTCAGCCTGAAATAGAGTGACAGAATCATGGAAAAATACAGCACAGAAACAGGCCCATTGGTCCATCCAGTCCATGCTGAACCATCTAAGCTGCCAACTCCCATCAATATGCACAGGGACCATTAGCCTTCCATACCCCTCCCATTCATGTACCTATCCAAACTTTTCTTAAACATTGAAATCGGGCTCACATGTACCACTTGTGCTGGCAGCTCGCTCCACACGCAGATGACTCTCTGAGTGAAAAAGTTTCCCATCATGCTTCCCTTAAACATTTCACCTATCACCCTTAACCCATGACCTCTACGTGTAGTCCCACCAAATCTCAGTGGAAAAACCCTGCTTACATTTACCCAATCTATACCCCGTGTAATTTTGTATACCTGTATCAAATAACCCCTCAATCTTCTACATTCCAAGAAATAAAGTCATAACCTATTCAACCTTTCCTTACACTTAGGTCTTCCAGTCCTGGCAACATCCGTTTAAATTTTTGCTGTGTCCTGTCAATCTTATTTACATCTTTCCTGTAGTTAGGTGACCAAAACTGCAGAAAATACTCCAAATTAGGCCTCACCAACGTCTTACACAACTTCAGCATAACACCCCATCTCCTGTACTCAATATTTTAATTTATGAGGGGCAATATGCCAAAAGCTTTCTTTCAGACCGTATCTACCTTTGATGCCACTTTCGATGAATTATAGACTTGTATTCCCAGATCCCATTCCCCTAACGGTGACTCCTTTGCTTGCATCTTCAGAAACAGCTCTATTTCTAGCTTTAATATCTCTATTTTTCCCTTTCAGGGTTCTGTTGAAAACCCTGACCTGGAGTTACATGCGACTTAGGTTGTTTGTGGGAATGGGACTCTCTCTCAGGGTTTCACGACTGGCCGTTATTCGATATGCCAAGGATGCAGCATAAGAGATCAGCTCGCCTTTGGTGTTCCAGGATCTCGTGGCTCTGGAGAAGGGTAGACCGAAGCTCGATGTCCTGGCAGGAAATCAGCATGTCATGGGAGATGGAAGTTCTCTGGCTGTGTGCCCAGAGACCCAAGACCTTTGGGCACAGAGCTCGGAAAAAGCGGCACAACGGACTTTTAACATTGTAAATCAGCAAATTATTTGTTATGTCTCCCCTCTCGCTGTGAAATGGAGACATCTATTTCTCCCTTATTAGGGGGAGAGAGAGAGCCTGTGGTATGTCAAATACTGAGTGAATGAGTAGTCTTTGGGGTACTGCAAGTCTGTGTCTTTGCTGTCGTTTTGCTGCACACTTGAATGCTTGGTGGAGGGTGTTGATCTTTTTTTTGCTGGTGGGGGGATCACTGCTTTGTTGCTGCTTTCATGTGGGGGGGGACTTTGGGGTTCTAACATTTAACTGTCATTCATTCTTTGGGGGCACTCCTCTGTTTTCACGGATGGTTGCAAAGAAAAAGCATTTCAGGATGTATATTGTACACATTTCTCTGACACTAAATATAGCTTTGAAACCTCTGAAACTTTTGTTCTGCTCAGTGCCCTACCGTTCACTGTGTAAGACCTACCCTGGCTGGTCCTACTTAAGAGCAACATCTTCATTAACGTTTGCGTTAAATTCAATCAGCCATTTTTCCAGCTGCAAGCTTCCCACTGCAAGCTCTAATAGTCTTCCTCACTGTCCACTACATCCCTAATCTTGGTGTTTTACCCCCTTTTATGTTACTATTCCTTGTTTTACCACCCTCTAAACCCTCATGGCACAGGGTCGGTAAAGACGTCTCGGCCAAATCAAAACTGGCCAATTTTAAACTGCTCCCGTTCTCAGCTGCCGATCTCGACGGGCTGCGAGTGACCGCGCATGCGGTATAGCTCGGGGACGCTATGGGCGGGGCCTCAACACGCACCGGTCGGCGGGTCATAGTCGTGGCTGACCAAACCTTACCCCCTGCTAAATCGTTCCCAAGAAGGACGTCCACGTCGGTTCTCGGGAATTCTGATGGCACCCCTATTTCAACTGATCCATACACCAGCTCACAATCCAAAATGACCCTATGTAAGGACACCATTTCTGTCCATTTTCCTATTCCTCTCAGGGCTACCTCGCCCATCTGAGGTCCGAATTGTAATACGTTACAGCTAATTAATGATAGCTCCACCCCCGTGTCTCTCCAAATCCGTACGGGAATTGGTGGGTCCCCCTCCCTCACAGACACGGTTCCGTGCGACAGATAAATCTCAGACCCCTCGCGCACTCTGCTTACCTGGGACCCTCTTGCCGATTTTCTGATTACCACGGCACACCCGATAGGGACCGCGGCTTTCCCTCTCTCTGGCTCCTTTCTCAGAGCAAAGCACCTAGATGCAATATGTCCTCCCTTCCCACAATTAAAACAAGTCAAGCCCGGAAATCTCGGGCTGCCTGGCCTTTCCCCCTCAACCTTACCACTAGCTCCCGGCGGGACCTCTGCCTCAGCTGGCGGACTTTCTCGATCGTTCCCACGGTCTCTCGGGGTACTTTTATTTGAGGGAAACTTTGTCTTGTGGGTTAGGGCATATTCATCTGCGAACCTAGCAATTTCCGAGATGGACTTATTCGGCTTCTCATTCAAATACATCCGGATCTCCTCCGGAACACACCCTTTTAATTCCTCAATCAAAAGTAACTCCCTGATACGCCCATAATCCCCGTCCACCTGTTCCGCAGTGCACCAACGGTCCAAGAGCACACCCTTTTCATGGGCTAGCTCGGTATACGTTTGATTCCACCCTTTTCGTAAATTTCTGAACCTTTGTCTATAAGCTTCAGGTACTAGCTCGTAACTCCGGAGAATGGCCTCCTTTACTTTGGCATAATTCTCCGCTTCCCCCTCCCCGACGGACAATGCCGCATATGCTCGTTGTGCCTTCCCTTTTAACACACTTTGTAACAACGCCACCCACTGCTCTTTGGGCCACTTCTGATTTACTGCCACCTTTTCAAAAAGCAAGAAATAACTATCAACATCCGACTCTTCGAATGGAGGTACTACCCTCAACTCCCGACTAACATTAAACCTCTCCTCTCAATCTAACCCTGGATCTCTTCACTCTTTCCTTAACTTCTCCATCTCTAAGTCATGTTCCCTCTGTTTCTCTTTTTTCTCATACTCTCTTTGCTTTTCAGCTCGGTCCTGCTCTCTTTCGGCTGTTTCTAGCTCTTTTAGCTGAATTTCGTGCTGTCTTTGCCTCTCAGCTTGGTCCTGCTCTTTTTTCACCTCTAACCCCTTTAGTTGGAGCTCCTGGTCCTGTTTCACCTCTAACTCCTTTAGATGGAATCCCTGCTCCCTTTGTTTGTCGGCCCTTTCTTTCTCTTTCTCAGCCCGTTCTTTCTCTCTCTCAGCCCGTTCTTTCTCCTTCTCAGCTGCTTCCAGCTGCTTTATTTTAAATTCATGTTCCAACCTTAATTTCTCCAACTCTAACTGATCCGTCCCACTCGCTAGTACCTTTTCAGGGATATTTTCCAACTCCTCAGCTGCAAACACCTTCTTCCCAATGTAATACTGAGTTATGACCCTTCGCACTTCCCGCTTTTTCATTGATGACACCTCTGTGAGGCTTAACCCCTTCGCCAGATTTACCAAGTCTAATTTTGTAGCCGCCTCTAGCGCCCCCAGAGTCGGGTCTTTCATAAATTCATCCACGTCCATCTTTGCTGGTTTCCCGTCTGGCTACCCGTGTACCAGATCCAAATTTTTTGACTTACAACCCCAATTCACTGACCTCCCAATTTGGTATCAAATCTCGAGATGAGGCCCCACGTTGTTATGAACCCCATAACTGGGTCACTTACCAGCAAAGATAGAGAGGTCCGCTGAGGTCTGATGGTACCATTTTTAAACGTTTTTATTTATAAAGGGGCACAAAAGTAAGGTTAATACAAACATTCAGATAATATACGTCATCAACACTCAATCTAAAGCACGGGTATAGTAATAATCAACAATTCGAAGTAGCTCTATCGTTTGTCTAGGGGTAAAACGATTGTCCGATGGAAATATAAAAAGTCTCGCCAGTTCATGAAGGCTTTTAGCCGTTTGAGGGACCGCAGGGTGTTCACGGGTTGGAGAGAGAAAATAAACTTGCCAGCCTGTTGGACTCAAATCGTGGAATCGGGAACGTGAGTTCCCCGTTGTCAGTTCGGAATCCTTTTCGGGGTTATCAGCCACTCGATTCCCTAGCTAGGGGATCCAAATCACACGTGGCTCCCGAGCAGCTTCCCGTTCTTATGGGAATGATGAGCGATGGTGTCTCCGTCTGGTGCGTCGCTGGAGTACTGCCTCCTGCAGTCTCCGTTTTATCATGGCTGGCAGATTTGTAAATGTCAATCAAGGTAGGGTGATACAATCCCCACCCCCACATTGCCCGAGGGCGTCCATGTCCCTGATATCTGGCACGTACTATAGAGTTGCAATTCACACAGGTGCCTCTAAGAACAATGGTCAAATCCGTTGCATTGTCTCTCATTTCCTGGATCCAAGACCCGAATTAATAGCGATCTTGCGATTCTCCGGAAGGAGGGGTCTGGTCCCGCACCCTTCGGCCCCTCAGAACTGTGGTACATTCATAACAGTGTCATCTGCAAATTTGCTGATCCAGTTAACCACATTACCATCCAAGTCATTGATAGAGAGGACAAACAATAATGGACCCAGCAACAATCCAGGTGACACTCCTCAAGTCACAGGCCTCCAGTTAGAGAGGCAACCAAGCCAGTGTCTAATCCAATTTACTACCTCATCCTGAATTCCGAGCGACTGAACCTTCTTGACCAGCCTCCCATGCAGGACCTTGATAAGTACCTAGCTAAAGTCCATGTGGACAACACCTACTATTTTGCCTTCATCAACTTTCCTGGTAACTTCCTCGAAAACAGCTATAAGATTAGTTAATATAACTCTTAGCATAACTGTAGAATCCCTTCGGATTCTCCATCACCTCATCTGCTAGGACAACCTCATGCCTTCTTTTAGCCCTTCTCTCTTGCACTTCTTGTACTCCTTATGTACCTCATTTGTTCCTACCTGCCCATAACTGTTATGCATCTCTTTTTTGTTAATTAACCAAAAAAACCTCAATATCTCTTATGTGCTTGTCCCAGGACAAATCCATTGGTATGGTAATGCCAAGGAATTTTAATTTACTGACCTTCTCCATCTCTAATTCCCCAAATACGGACTGATTCATTAACCTTTGGCTTCTTCTTCCAGTAGTCAATAATCAGCTCTTTGGTTTTGCTGATATTGAGTGAGAGGTTGTTATTATGGTGACATTCAACCAGATTTTCAATCTCCCTCCGATATGCTGATATACCTTTGATTTGGCCAACAACAGTGGTGTTGTCAGCAAACTTACAATATGGCATTTGTGTTGTATTTAGCCATACAATCATAGGTATAAAGTGGGTTGAGTGGGGACTAAGCTCACAACTCTGTGGTGCTTCTGTGCTGAAGGTGATTGCAGAGGAGATGTTGCTAACCAATCTGTACAGACTCAGGTCTGCTAGTGAGGAAACTGAGTAACCAGTGGCATAGGGAGGTATCAAGGCTGAGGTCTTGGAGCTTGGTGATTAGGTTTGAGGGGATGATAATGCTGAATGCTGAAGTGTAGTCAATGAAGAGAATCTGGTGTATGTATGCATCTTCATTGTCCAGATGTTCCAGAGCTGAATGAAGAGCCAATGAAGTGGCACCTGCCATTTTAGTTAGATTCAGAGTAGTTATGGAAAAGGATGTGAGGATTAAGTGTGAGGTTGTGTTGTGGCCCCATTCAGCCAGATTTTCAGTCTCCCTCCTATATGCTGATTCTTTACTACTTTTGATTCTGACAGCAACAGTGATAACATCAGCAAACTTGAATATGGCACTGGAGCTTAGACTGGCCACACAATCATAAGTGTAAGGCTAGTAGAGCAGGGGTCTAAGCATGCAGCCTTGTGGTGCACCTGTGCTGATGGAGATTGAGGAGGAGATGTTGTTGGCAATTCAAACTCACTGGGGTCTGCAAGTGAGGAAATCAAGGATTCAATTGCACAAGGAAGTATTAAGACCAAGATCTTGAAGCTTATTGATTAGCTTTGAGGGATGATAGCATTGACTGCCAAGCTGTAATTGATAAAGAGCATCCTGATGTATGTATCTTTGCTGTCCAGATATTCCAGGGTTGAGTGAAGAGACAATGAAATGGCATCTGCTATGGACTTGTTCTGCCGGTAGGCATACTGGAATGGATCCAAGTTGCTTCTCAGGCAGGAGTTGATGTGTTTCATTATCAACCTCTCAAAGCACATCATCACAGTGGATGTAAGTGCTACTGCATATATAAAATATCAAGGTGAAATTGAAAGAGAAATTGGGAAAAATAAGAGCAAGAGTGAAAAAAATACTGCTACCTAAAATCAAAATAAACATCAGCAAATATTTAATAAATATAATGAACTGGAAGATAACTGAGGAAAAGGTGGGGCCATTATCTGAAAGCTGAGAATGCTTGTAAGTTCTTAGTGAATACTTTGAATGCACTTCATAAAAGAGGAAGATACAACTTACAATGTAATTAAGGAGGATAAAAGTGAGAAACATTGGATGGAAGTTTAAAACAACTTTAAACATCTTGGGAGCCATGTTAGGGCAGAGGAAGGTGTAGATAAAGGTGAAGGTCATTGGTGGAGAACGGTAAATGGAAATACAAAGTAATACTACTCAGTGTTGGAGAAGTAAAGAAAGTGATAACAGAAACCATTGGGGGAGAGCGAAGGACAATTGGAAAAAGTTCTCACACTTATCTCCATCCCATTCACCTTTGATACTGAAGATTTTGGAATTAGAATTGGTTTATTATTGTAACATACTGAAATACCATGAATCACTTATTTTGTATACCATCTTTACAGATCAAATCATTACACAGCCCATTGAGGTAGAACAACGTAAACCAATAACAATGCAGAATAGAGTGTAACAACTACAGAGGAGTTGTAGGTGAACAATAAGGTGCAAGCACATAAGGAGGTAGATTATGAGGTCAGGAGCCCATATTATCATAGTAGGGAACCATTCAACTCATCTTATAACAACAGCATAGAAGCTGTCCTTGAGTCAGGTGGAGCATGCTTTCAGGTTTTTATATCTTCTGCCCAGTCAAAGTGGGAAGAAGAGAGAATTCCCAAGTTAGGTGTGGTCATTAAGTATGCCGGCTGCTTTACTGAGGCAGCAAAGTATAGAAAAGATTAGGCTAAGGACAGATGAGGTTAAAATTCATCAACTTACAAGGGGTCCTTATAGAATAAACAGGAAGGACCTATTTCCTTTAACAGAATGTTCAAAAACCAGGCCTATTGGTTTTAAATAATTGGTTGAATAATTAGATCAATTTGCCTATCGCACCAACAGGTCAACAGAGGACGCCATCTCCACAGCACTTCACTCTGCCCTGACCCGCCTGGACAGCCTGCTGTTCGTTGACTTTAGTTCGGAATTCAATACTGTGACCCCCTCCACTGATCGCCAAACTTCGCCAGCTTGGTATCAGCTCATCCCTCTGCAAATGGACCTTGGACTTTCTGACTAATAGACCCCAATCTGTTAAGTTAAACAACCTCTCCTCCTCCACTCTCACTCTGAACACTGGCGTGCCTCAAGGCTGTGTGCTGAGCCCTCCTCTGTACTCCCTTTTCACCTATGACTACATTCCTGTACATGGTTCTAACTCCATAATCAAGTTCGCAGATGACACCACAGTGATTGGCCTGATCAGAGGGGATGACGAGACAGCCTACAGGGATGAGGTCCAGCACCTGGCCGCGTGGTGTGCTGACAACAACCTGGCCCTTAACACCCAGAAGATCAAGGAGATTATTGTGGACTCCAGGCATGCTAGGAGCCATACTCACGTCCCCATCTACATCAATGGAGCTGTAGTGGAGTGTGTATCAGGCTTCAAATTCCTTGGATTTCCGAGGATCTCACCTGGTTCCTGAACTCCTCCATCCTGATCAAAAAGGCGCAACAGTGCCTTTATTTCCTGCAGAGCATCAAGAAAGCTCACCTCTGTCCCAGGATATTGACAGACTTTTACCGCTGTACCATTGAGAGCATACTCACCAACTGCATTTCAGTGTGGTTTGGCAAAGCACTGTCCCGTATCGGACCGCAAAGCACTCCAGTGCGTGGTGAAAACTGCCCGGCGGATTATCGGCACCCAATTGCCCACCATTGAGAACATCTACCATAAACGTTGCCTGGGCAGGACGAAAAGCATTATCAAGGATGTATCTCACCCAACCATGGACTTTTTACTCTCCTCCCTTCCGGTAGGCGCTACAGGAGCCTCCGCTCCCACACCAGCAGGCACAGGAAGAGCTTCTTCCCTGAGGCTGTGACCCTGCTGAACTTCACATCACAGCGCTAAGCAGTATTGCACCCATATCGTACTGTCTCAGTACTTTTATATTTGTGTGTTGTAGCACTTGCCTTTTACTTGTAGTTATTGTGTAAATAACACTATTCTTTGCATTTTTGGTTAGATGCTAACCACATTTCATTTGGCTTTGTATCTGTACTTGGCACAATGACAATGAACTTGAATCTAATCTAATCTAGATGAGTTGTAAGCAGTGGTAGGGATTTGGAATTTCTTAACACACTTGAAATTTACTTGGATGTACTTGGAAACAGGATCTGCAGGACAAAGAATCTGATGCTGGAATATGGGACTAATCCAAGTTGTACTTTTCCAAATGGCTAAATCTCAGTGGGCTAAATGGTCTCCTTTGGTGTCATTAATATTCTATAATTCTAAGTTAAAGTGAAACAGCCCTAACCCATTTTGATCAGAAATCTGGTTCAGAACAAAAAACTTTGAAGAAAGCACATCTGCCCTCAACCCCTCTTCCCATTGCCATAACAGGGATAGGGTTTTCCTTTCCTTACCTACCACCCCATGAGCCTCTGTGTCCAGCACATCATTCTCCGCAACTTCTACCATCTACAATAGGATCCTACCCTTAAACACATCTTTCTTCCCCCACCTACCCTTCGCTTTCCACGTGGTGGTAGAGGCAGATACATTAGGAACATTTAAGAAACTCTTAGAAAGCCACAAAGACGATAGAAAAGTGGAGGGCTAAGTAAGAGGGAAGGGTTAGAATGATCTTAGAAACATAGAAACCTCGAAAACCTACAGCACAATACAGGCTCTTCGGCCCACAAAGCTGTGCTGAACGTGTCCCTAGCTTAGAAATTACCTAGGGTTACCCATAGCCCTCTATTTTTCTGAGCTCCATGTACCTGTCCAGGAGTCTCTTAAAAGACCCTATCATACCTGCCTCCACCACCATTGCTGGCAGCCCATTCCACACACTCACCAATCTCTGTGTAAAAAAGTTACCCCTGACAGTTCCTCTGTACCTACTTCCAAGCACCTTAAAACTGTGCCCTCTTGTGCTAGCCATTTCAGCCCTGGGAAAAAGCCTCTGACTATCCACACAATCAATGCCTCTCATCATCTTATACACCTCTATCAGGTCACCTCTCAGCCTCAGTCGCTCCAAGGAACTCAACCTATTCTCATAAAGCATGCTCCCCAATCCAGGCAACATCCTTTTAAATCTCCTCTGCACCCTTTCTATGGTTTCCACATCCTTCCTGTAGTGAGGCAACCAGAACTGAGCACAGTACTCCATGTGGGGTTTGACCAGGGTCCTATATCTGCAACATTACCTCTCAGCTCCTAAACTCAATCCCACGATTGAAGGACAATGCACCATATGCTTTCTTAACCACAGAGTTAACTTGAGCAGCAGCTTTGAGTGTCCTAAAGTAGGTTAAAAAATCGGCATTACATCTTGAGTCGAAAGGCCTGTGCTATGCTGCAATGTTCTAGGTTCTATTGGGAACTTTTGAAGTCCAATGGCTTACAGAGGTTTGGGACATTAACTCCACTCAGTACTGAGGTGGAACAATGTTTGGTCAAAAGGGAGATCAAAGGCAATGAGGATCAGACTAGAATATGGATTTGAGGTTAAAAGCAAATCTGCTGTGATATTTTTGATTGGCAGAACATACTAGAGAGGAATTAAAATGCTAACAAACTTAGATATATTAATAGAATTCAAATGTCTTGAAATTATGTTAAATATCTACACTTAGTGGCCCCATTTTTAAGTACATCAGCTCATTAATGCAGATTAACGAGCAGCCTGACAAGTTGTATCTCCATCTGGTATGGGAGCAGTTGAGCATCAAACCAGATGTCCCTACAAAGAACTGTGAGAACAGCTGAGAGGATCATAGGCGTCTCTCTTTTATCCATTAGGGACATTTATCAGCAGCACTGGATATGCAGGGCCCTTAATATTATTAAGGATCCCACCCATCCATCCAGCATCTTTTTTAACTTTCTATCATCAGACAGGAGACGATGATGCATAAAAACAAGAATGGTTAGAATGAGAAACAGTTTCTTTCCCCAGGCCATTAGGCTTCTGAACTTCCCACTGCATTGTTTTCAAAGTATCACTGGTTAATCTGGTCCGTACCTTACAAGATTTAATATTAATGCACTTTAGTTTGTTATTTATGTGTGATTCATCTGTAGCTTTTATCCTTATCTTCATAAGTCATCATGTGCTATGTGTGTTATGTCTACTACTGTGCTTTACACCCTGGTTTGAAGATATGGTATCTTATTTCCATATCCATTGTATGGTTTTATACGTTATATACATGAATATAGTTAAATGACAATAAACTTGACTTGACTTGAAACATTCCAGTGAACATCTTTTGCACTCTCTCGAAAGGCTCTACATCCCTCCTATTATGGACATTTTAAATAGAAATCTCAGCTGAATGAGGCCAGGAGATCTACATGTCTACAAGCTCTGCCTGGTTACTGCAATTAAAAAGTTTCCTATTTTGCGAAAAAAATACTCTTTGCCAGCACCACGTCCATATTAAGGTTATCAAGTTATACCAGTGACACTAATGAGGAGTAGCTGCATGGGGAATTTAATGATTATGCAAATTAAAATCCTTTAATCCTAATAAGTTGTTCAGGAATTAATTCTGTAATTATGTGGTATGTGACTGTCAAGACTGCTGGGTGCATTCAGTAGCTATGGATAAAGGTAGCATTTAATATGTTACCAAATATATGCTCAGAACTCAAGCAGAATACTACGCCCAAATTAAGGATGTTTGGAGGTATGATTTGAGAAAGACAGATAAACTTAATATTATCTCAATGTAAGAGTACAGCAACGTTTTCTAGGATATAAGATAACCAAGGAGGAACTAAAGAAGGGACATAGAAGCGCTAGAAGAAGATATGAGAAGTTCTTGGCAAATAGGATTAAGGAAAACCCTGAAGAGTTCTACACACACATGAAAAACAGGAATACGAATGTATGAAAAATGGAGGGTAGATCCATTCAGGGATAATGGGGAGAACATTACTTGGAGGCAGAGGAGGTCCTTAATGAATACATGGCCTCTTTGTTGGCTCTGTAGAACAGTCCATGTTCAGAGCCTTACCCAGTTATACTCCCCAACTCTTCCTCCACTGCATTGATGAGTGCATTGCACTGCTTCATGCACCCATTCTAAGCTCGTCAAATTTATCAATTTTACCTCAAACTTCCATCCTGCCCTTAAGTTCTCTTAGTCCATTTTTGACACCTCCTTCCTCTTTCTTGATCTCTCTGTCTTCATCTCCAGAAACAAACTGTCAATCAATACATTTTATTAACCTACTGATTCCCATGGTTATCTCGACTGTACCTCTTCCCACCCTATCTCCTGTAAAAATGCCAGTTTCTTCATCTCTGCCACTTCTGTTCCCAGGGTGTAGCTTTCCTGTCCAGGCCATCAAAGTTGCCCTCCTCCTTTAAAGAACAGGGTTTCGCTGCCTCTACTATTAATACTCCCTCATCTGCATCTCCCCCACTTCCCATACATCTGCACTCACCACATCTTCCCGCTGCTGTAATAGAGAGTTCTTCTTGTCCTTACCTACACTCCATCAGTCTCCACATCCAACACATTATCCTCCACAACTTCCACCATCTCCAAAAGGATCCTACCACTAAACATATCTTTACCTCCCCCTCCCCCCTCTGCTTTCAGCAGGGATCACTCCCTGCACAATTCCTTTGACCATCTGTCCCTCCATACTAATCTCCCTCCAGGCACTTAACCCTAAAAGCTGCCTAAACGCTACACCTGCCCATATACCTTCTCCCTCACTTTCATTCAGGGCCCCAAACAGTCCTTCCAGGTGAGGCAACACTTCATTTGTGAATCTGCTGGGGTCATGTATTGCGTCCAGTACTCCCAATGCAGCCTCCTCTAAATTGGTGAGACCCATCGTAAAATGGAGGACGGCTTCATCGAGCACCTACGCACCATCTTCCACAAGTGGCACTTCCTGGTGGCTTAACATTTTAATTCCGATTCCCAGTCCCATTCTGACGTGCCAATCCCTGTACCAAGAAGAAGCCACCCTCAGGAGAGCAACATCTTATATTCTGTCTGGATACTCTCCAACCTGATGGCATGAATATTAATTTCTTTTTCTGGAAAACAAATTCCTCCTTCCCCCACCCCTCCTCTATTTCCCACTCTGACCTTTCACTTCTTCTCACCTGCCTATTACTTCCCCTTGGCCTCCTTCCCTTTCTTCCACTGCTCGTTCTCCTCTCCAATCAGATTCTTTGTTCTTCAGCTCTTGACCTTTCCCACCCACTTGGCTTCACCTTTCACCTTCCAGCTAGCCTCATTTCCACCCCAACCCACTTTTTTTATTTAGGCATCTTCCCCCTTCCTCCTTGGTCTTGGAGAAGGGCCTCGGCTCAAAACATACACTGTTTACACTTTTTCATAGATGCTGCCCGAACTGGTCAGTTGCTCCATCATTCCATGTGTGTTGCTTAGGATAGATAAATACCCAGGGCAGGACAGAATATACCTTAGGTTACTATGGAAAGCAAAGGAAGAGATTGTAGGGGCATTGATGGTAATCAATAGTGTATAGGAGTAGTACTGAAGGATTAGAAATTGTCAAACATTGTTCTGCTTTCAAGAGACGTAATAGAGAAACCATTCAGTCTTGCATCAGTGTGCACAATCTAATGGAGAGGATTCTTAGGAAAAAGATCTAGCAGCATTTGGAAAAGCATAGTCTTATTACGGGATAGTCAGCATGGCTTTGTGAGGGATAGGTCATGCTTCACGAGCGTAATTAAGTTTTTCAACTAGGTGACAAAATAAACTGACAAAGGTGGAAAGATGGATGTGGTGGATATGGATTTTAGTAATGTGTTTGGCAAGGTTCCCCATGGTAGGCTCATGTAGAAAATCATAAGGCATGGGATCCATGGAAATTTGGCTGAAGAGATATGAAATTGACTAGCTCTCATAAGGCAGTGGTGGTCATAAATGGAGCATATTAGATGGAATAGGTGGTAGTAGAGGTCAGTGATGTTCCACTGGGATCCGTTCCGGGACCCCTGCCCCGTATAATTTTTCTAAGTGACTTGGATGAGGAAATGGAGGGATGGGATAGTAAGTTTGCAGATGACATAAAGGTTTGAGGTATTGTAGATAGTGTAGTATGTTGTTGTAGATTACAATGGGATATGGACAGGATGCAGATTTGGATGGAGAAGTCACAGATGGAGTTCAATCTGAAAAAGTATGAAGAGACATTCTTTGCCAGATTGAAGTGGAAGGTGAAATTTTAACGCTAATGGCAAGATTCCTAGCAGTGTGGAGGAACATGGGGATAATGGAGCTTAAGTCCATAGATTCCTCAAAGTTGCCACATGAGTTGACAGGAAAGAAGACATTTGGTGTGCTGGCCTTCATTAGTCAGGGTATTGCGTTCATGGGATAATGTTGCTGCGCTATAAAACTCAGGTTAGACCACACTTAAGAGTATTGTGTTCAGATCTAATTGCTTCACTATGGGAAAAATGTGGAAGCTTTAGGAAGGTGCAGAGGAGATTTATCAAGATGCTGCCTGGATTAGAGATCATGTCTTTATGAGGATAAGTTGAGCGAGCTAGGGCGTTTCTCTTTGGTTTGACAGAGGATGAAAGACAACTTGACAGAGATGTATAAGATTATGAGAGGTATAGACAGAGTGGACAGCCAGCACCTTTTTCCCAAGACAGCAGTGGCCAATATCAGAGGCGTCCATATAAGGTGAATGGAAGAGAGTTTGGGAAGGGGGGTGTCAAAGGCAGTTTTTTTACCCAGAGTGTGGTGGATGGCTGGAACACACTGCAGGGGTGGTGGTAGAGGCTAACACAATAGGGATATTTAAAAGACGCTTAAACACATTGATGTAAGAAAAATACAGGGTATGGTCTATGTAGGTTTTGTAGGACAGAGTTATTTCCTGGTACTTGATTGTTGTTAATATTACTTGCTTGTGCTCTCAATTAACTTAGAATGTCTAAAAAAGACAAACTAAGCAGATGGATTGAAGAAACTGACCTCCTCAATGTCAATTCTTCATAACAGAGCTTAAATAAGTTAAAATATTCCTATAAATCTATTTCCCAAAATGTTGCTTACAGGCTAAGAACTGATAATCTAGGATTGTGCAATTTCTGAACAGAGATAAACACAGAAAAAGCAAAAGTAGAGCATGAAAAATGTTGTGAAATATGTAAATAATAAATAGCAATGATGTTGTACTTAAATAGGGTTAACTTGGACAAAAATGTGAAGACTGATTTGACTTTAAGATGATTCATATCATTGTTCAACCTGCAGTTGAAGAATAATTTCATTAAACCTTGTGAATAATTCTGATAAATAAGCAATGTCATGCCTAATATCCTTGAGTTGATTACTGAATGAAGCATTTGAGTCTTCAAAAAAATTTAACACAGTTCCATACAGCACATAAAAGTGTCTCAGGCAGTTTCATTTTGAGAGACATCTGACTCCTGTGTGCAACAGCAAGAATTTAAATTGTTCATCATTTTCAATACATAGCTCTCGAAATAGTCTAGAATAGAGAGCATAGGACTTAGTTTTATTTATCGCTTTGATAACAGTATTTAACGATTTGTGTAGCAAGGTTTTTTTTAATGACAAGATGTTGTTTGTGAATTATACAGTGAATGGTAAACAAGTTAGGTACAGTTTTTTTCAAGAAAGTAATAACCCCACGGTGACAACCTGCCATTAATGGTGTCATTAATATGTTGCACAGACAAGAATGTTGGTGAATGGAATGTCCTTCTCTTTGAAAAATTGCTCAACAACCCAAAATATTGACTCTCTTTTCATATCTGTTTCTAGTCCCCTTGCAAATAACAACTCTTGAATGATCCTATCATCTCTTATGAAGTGAACATAACTGAGAAGCAAAGGTTCATTGCCTGGCAAAATTAACTCATCCAACTGCAGAGCAAATTCTGTTGTCTTAAGTATGTTGCACAATGTGTCTTCCACATTCTCAGACATTTTATCTATTCACCTTTGAACAAAGTTTTTGCTAAGAGGAAGTGCTTTAATTTCCTGGTCTGGTGACTTCTCAAAATCATACTCAGAACCTTCTTCACTGCTGGCAGAATCAGTTCTCCTACAATTGTAGGGAACTTCCCAAATTTAGCAATGAGGAATGAAATGCTGCATGAAGCATGCAAACCATCACTGTTTTGTTGTGAAGTGTTTTCCATTTCTGTTTTCAGGAAGTGACTGAACATAAGCCAAGTACTTGTCTGCTTTATCAGAGAGTATTCTCTTTAAACGTTCAAGGAGTCTTGGCGAATTCATTGCCTCATTTGAAAAATCTTTTTCACAAACACAAACACAACAAACACATTGGCTATTATGCTGGTATAAATCTGTATTTCAGATGCTAAACACTATACCGTCCACACTACTTTTTCATTTGGTTTGCTTCTGCCATTTTCATTATGGATTAAAGATTATGGTCAATCGTTTAAGTCCCATATCAAGAACTGCGATCAATCAAGGGAAAAGTTACGATGTCGTGATAGTTTAAGCAAAACCTGACCCTCTGCATGAAGGTGCATCAAGTGGGGCAGCGATATCTCAGTTGGGCCATGGGCTAGAGAAATGCAGTCAAGACCATTTGAAAGGACAGATTCTGAACTGTGTCACTGCATTAGAGAGTGAGAATCGTTCTAGCTAACTTTGTACCACAGCAGTGAACACAGGCATTAATATGCGGGCCAGGCCCAGAAATAACACAATTTCTTCAGTCCAGATTTCTCATGATATGCAAAATATAGAAGTGACACATTGCTTTTCAACAACGATGACACACTTTGTACAAAATATAAGAGAACAGTAGGTTAGCAAGAGATGTGGCGATGATGGTGGATGATGTGGCAAGGAGATGGTGGTGGACTTTAGGAGGTCTAGGCCTCATATGGAGCCAGTGATCATTAATGGAGAACGTGTGGAACAGGTTAAGACCTACAAGTATCTGGGAGTACAGTTAGACGAGAAGCTTGACTGGACTGCCAACACAGATGCCTTGTGCAGGAAGGCACAGAGTCGAATGTACTTCCTAAGAAGGTTGGCGTCATTCAATGTCTGCAGTGAGATGCTGAAGATGTTCTATAGGTCAGTTGTGGAGAGCGCCCTCTTCTTTGTGGTGGCGTGTTGGGGAGGAAGCATTAAGAAGAGGGACGCCTCACGTCTTAATAAGCTGGTAAGGAAGGCGGGCTCTGTCGTGGGCAAAGGACTGGAGAGTTTAACATCGGTAGCTGAGCGAAGGGCGCTGAGTAGGCTACGGTCAATTATGGATAACTCTGAACATCCTCTACATAGCACCATCCAGAGACAGAGAAGCAGTTTCAGTGACAGGTTACTATTAATGCAATGCTCCTCAGACAGGATGAAGAGGTCAATACTCCCCAATGCCATTAGGCTTTACAATTCTACCTCCAGGACTTAAGAACTTTTTAAAAGCTATTAATGCTTTTTGAGACGGTGATTTAGATGCATATCACATTTTTTTTTACTGAGTTAAGTATTGTATGTAATTAGTTTTGCTACAGCAAGTGTATGGGACATTGGAAAAAAAGTTGAATTTCCCCATGGGGATGAATAAAGTATCTATCTATCTATCTATCTATCATGATGTATTTATTGGAATCAATTATGAGGCTCTGAGGATAAAATGCTTATAAGTAATTTGTTTCTTAAGTTAAGCCTGTAATCCTTCAGCTGCCCCCCTTGCTACTGAGAGCCTCCCCACCCCTTAGAAACTCCCACTACTTCAGGCGGGGGGGGGGGGGGGGGGAACGTGATACTAGCAACACGCACTAAATGCTGGAGGGACTCTAGTATAGTCGACATTTTGGGCTGAGACCCTTCGGCAGGACTTTTTTCCATAGCAGTCTGGCCTGCTGTGTTCCTCCAACATTTTGTGTGTGTTGCTTGGATTTCCAGCATCTGCAGATTTTATCTTGTTTGTGTTTGGGGAGTTGATACTGCCCACCTTGATACCACTGGTATTTAGGTTCTATCCTAGATGCAAATGTAAGAGTTAAATAGCATTTTGGTACGCAAGATGAGCGTGACTCAATTTAAGAAGATCTGAAAAATTTGTGAGCTAAGAAATTATGCAAAGCAGCAAGTAGGAGAGTGGTTGCTCAGACAAGAGACTTTGACTTTGGTACAATACAGGGAAAACCAAATGTTTAATCTAAACCACCTCCAAGGCTAATTACAACAAATACATTTTAATTTGTTTCACCCATTCAGAAAAATGTATAAAAGCCAAGCCTTTTTATTAAAACTGTTGAAACCTTCCTCTCAGAGAGAACATGTTCCTCATACCTCTAAGTCAGGAAACCGTGTTAATTTTCAATATCCCTGTATTCAAGTTCATGTTCGTGAAGAATGAAAACCCAGAGAGTGAGGCTCTCGTGGAGATGGTAACTCAAAAAATCTTACAGTTCATTATGCCACGGTGTCAACATAAGATCCATGACTTTTAGTACTGCAGTTTAGTAATAGGGTGATAGAAGATGTTAACCAAGGGAGCATTGTACACTGGTGCCATCTTGATCAGATGTTGGATGTAGATCTAACCAATTACAGCTGCTCCCAATCTACATTCCTTAGATCCTGTCTAATACTATTGTAATTACCCTTTCCCCAATTTAGACCTTCTTCCCAAGGTCCATTCCCAACTACCTGAAAACCTAATGATTCAGATTCAGATTCATTTGTTTATCACATGTACATTGATATGTACCACAAAATGTGTAAATTGAGTTAACAACCAACGCAACCTAAGAATGTGCTAGGGGCCGCCCACAAGGGTTGCCAGGCATTTCGGGGCCAACATAGCATGCCCACAATACTCAGCAGAACAACACAGAATACAGCAAAACAAAAGACAATAAGCAACAAAACAACAACTGCGAAACAAGCCCTTTTCCTCCCTCCCATCCACTCACCCACACACATGGACAGTCCTCCAACCCCAGGACAGGTTTCCAGGCCTCCAGTCTTCGACTTCCTGACTTCCGATCAACCTACGGGCTTCAATTTTTGGTATTGAGCTGATGACAGGACCATGAATTCCAGGCTTGAACTCTAGGCCAGCTGACTCACCACTCCTCGTGCTACTTCATACCTCCTGTTTGCACAGACATCCGATCCCAGGACCCACTGGCCTGGGACAGCCTGACATCCACGGATCTCCTTCTCACCTGTCCACATCTCTGGCATTCAAGCATGAAGCGGAAGATTGGAATCCAGATGTCCTTTGTCACACATCAGTTCGCTGGCCTTGAAGTGTAGAATGTAGGCCTGTTCCCCAAATGTTCGCTGTCCCTTGTTTACACTGCTGGTCTTTGAGCATGGAGCGGAGACCTAAACTCTTGCCTGATCTTTACCTCCTTCATATTCCAGTCCCTAAAACCTAATCTGACCTCTAAGTCACCCTCATCCCTGTCCCTAAACCCTAAACTGAGCCCCTAATCACCGTCTGTCTCCAAAACTGTTCCTAGAAAATTAAAAAGCAACTAAGTTTGAGCGATAACCTTGATGGAGGCATCAGCTTAATGCCACCTTCACTGAAAGTGATCACTGAAGAAAGGAATTGTGATCACTGTTCCAGAAATGTTGTCCCATTGAAACTCTGAATAGCTTCTAGGCTCATTTCCCATTCTCTTGTTGGACTATCTATACAATATAATAAGTAAAGTTCTTACATGCACCTGACAAATTCTGGCACTAAGGAAGTCCTAGATTCTTCAGTACATGAATGTAAAGGATAATTAAATAATTGTTACTCCAGATCTGATGCAGCATTAAAAAAAACCCAATCAACATAAAGAACACAACAAAAAAAAACACAATAAATATTATAGCAATCCTATGAAACACATTGTCCAAGTAACTTTAGACTGATTGTATGCACATAGTGACACTAGGTGATGTGTATGTAATAGTGGTGGGGGGATGGAGTGGGTGAATAGTGGCAGTGCTGATGGCTTGGGGGAAATAACTGTTTTTGAGTCTAGTAGTCCTGGCATGGAAGCTGCATAATCTCTTCCATAAGCAGGGTAACTATATCATAGTTCCACGTACGAATCCATGCTTTAAATTCAGCTGCCTTAGCTGTAATACTCCACGCAGTTCAATAAGGACACTTCAGCCCATTATCTCCACTGTTTTCATTAATATGGCCCTGCCTGACCTTCCTTTCAGCTTTACTTGACCTTGCTTCTACATTCCTCGCAATCCCTCCACTTGCTGACCTGTAGGTCTGTTTCGTACTCATCTGTCATTCTACTACAAAACCTCCTCTGTAGCACTGGCAAAGCTTGCTGCTAGGATATTAGTGCTCCTCCAGTTTACATTCAACCCCACAGAAGACTGGTGTTGACCAAAACTGGCACATCAACCTATCAAAGCAGCTCCTCTCATATTGTCAGCATCACCCAATACCAACTCCTTTTTTCTCACTGCTGGGACTGTTGGAAGCAAACCTAAAATCTGGGCACCTGCAAATGTACTTTTAAAATTTCCATTACCAAACATAGCTAAATTTTTCATAAAATTCAGTAAATAAATTTTCAGTGCAATGAATACTAAATTTAACCAACTTACACAAACATTCCAGTCCTGCTGAAGGGTCTCGGCCCGAAATGTCAACTGTACTCTTTTCCATAGATGCTGCCTGGCCTGCTGAGTTCCTCCAGCATTTTGTGTGTGTTGTTCGGATTTCCAGCATCTGCAGATTTTCTCTTGTTCGTGATTTATCCAACTTATATATGGATTTAATTACCTGACTGTCAATTTGATGTATGACTATCCCTCTGAGACGCAAGCTTTGTGAAGTTGGGTTCTATTCCTGAGGCAACAATTCAAAGTACTCTTATCTGTGGAGAGTACATCAATTTCACCTGTTCTTTAAAACATTTTTTTAATAGAGCAATCAAATTGTTGCATATTGAGCAGGTGCATTTACCTCCAGTACTGGAAAAATCATGTTTCTGTTCCTCTCTGAAAGGTCTATTTCTCTTCATGCTTTCGTTTCTTTTTGGCTTTTGCCATGTTTTAATTTGCACCTACAGCAGGATATTAATGTCCTGAAGAGAAATACACATTCTAAATGTTTAAAACTGGCATCTTCATTAACAGAACATAATAGGAAATGCATAAGTACTATACACAAGTATATTAAAATTTCATAATCTAATATAGAAATGAGAAGTCTTCAACAACTGTAAGATGCATATAAGTTGCACGTCAAAGTTTTTATCATATATAATTATAAATAATTCTGGTAAGATTGCATTGTTGTTAAACTTTCAATAAGTCAATTTAATCTAATTTTCTTGTCATTGTATGTAAATTTTATCAGGTACATACATTTTATTTTATAGGTAGGCTAAATGTGAAAACCATAATGTTTTGCCCTTACTAAAATTAACTAAAATCCATATCTTTATCCCCTACCAATAAAGTGGCTGTTGTAACCAAAGGTACCATATGTCATCTTGTAACTTTGATTATAGCAAATCATTTTGCCATTGCAGAACATGTCCATTTAAATCCATGGGCTAGATACTCTATAGAACTGTGCTTGTCATATTATTATGCGACCACGGGAGTTTCATTAATCTACTTCAGGGGAGCTTGGCCCAATGCTGTTCAAATGGTTTTAACCAAGGTAGAGCAGAGACCTAACCAGTCATTCAAAATTGTAGACAGAGGTAATTCAATGAGACAATTTTTGATAAGAAGAACTTAGGCAAAGCTTTTAGCTCATTCATCTCTCTAAAAAGTCCTGGTGTTTTCCATCCAGAGCAATAAATGAATTTCTTGTTCCAGTCAATTCCTCTTATCCAATACAAAAAGTGAAGAAGAACCTGATCTAATTTGGATACTTTATTACTTAGGATATCATATGGGGCAATAGAAAATAGATAAATCCCTGTGTGCAACTCTTCTTCTATTCAGTTATTTTTGTCATGTTTTCCATGAAATCTTTTTAGTAGATTATCTTTTATCAGTTTACTTTCTCAAAAACAGGAAAAACAAAACATACGGCAAAATGTGCTTGATCACTAGGTTTTTGGCAACAAAGGAAAACACCAAGTCACAAGGATTCAAGCCCATCACTCCAACATACCTTCAGTGTTTTAGGCCCTAATCCTTGGAGCATCATCTGTAAATCTTTCCATCTTTCTCCCCTGCTTGAAAATGCTCCTCAAGCAAATGTACTTGACTAAATTTCAGATAGCTGCAGTAAAAAAAATTGTTACTTTTACACTTTATTGCTCCTTTAACTCCTAACTTTCCTGAAATGCCTGCGAAAAATGCTATGGACTTATTTCTTTCCATTAATCCACTAGGTAAAGGTTTAATATCAATTATTCGAGATAAATTAGCAGCCTTACGACGGCCCCCTGTGGATAAAATTAAAATGGCCTGGGAGCAGGATTTAAATACCTCCTTATCTGATGAGAGCTGGGACTCGATTCTCAAATCGGTTAACTCAACCTCTCTTTGTGCTCGCCATTGCCTTTTACAGTTTAAGATTGTTCATAGAGCCCATATGTCTAAATCTAAACTATCTCGATTCTACCCTAACATTAGTCCGCTCTGTGATAAATGCAAGAGGGGTGAGGCCTCTCTCATTCATATGTACTGGTTCTGTCCTAGCTTGGAGAAATTTTGGAAAGATGTCTTCACTACGTTATCGTATATTCTGAATCAGCACCTAGAACCAAACCCCTTAATTGCTTTGTTCGGTTTCTGGGGCAAGACAGATTTACGTCTGAGTCCGACCAAATGCCGAATATTATCCTTTGCCTCTCTCCTGGCTAGACGCTTGATCCTCCTTAGATGGAGAGATGTTGCCCCGCCCACTCATGCTTAATGGCTTAACGACATTATGGCCTGCTTGGACCTCGAAAAAATTCATTATTCAGTTCTTAATTCAGATCTAAAGTTCCATAAGGTCTGGGGACCTTTTATCGAGTACTTTCATAACCTTCCTCTTGACTAGGGTTTTTTTTTCTTTTCGGTCCCTTGCTTTCAGCTCCCTTTTTTTTCTGGTAGTAGGCATTATTATCCTCTGTTGCTAAGTGTATTCACAGTCTGGGAGTTTGATTGTCCTGATTTATGTTCTCTATATTGTGTTGTGGTTGGTCTGGAGTTTTTTTTTTGTGTTGTGGGGCTTGGGGAGGATACTAAGTTTACTTGTCTTTAATTTAGGTGCTTTTTTGTTAAATTCTCTTCCTTTGTAGCATATTGTCATTGTATGCTTAATTTTGCACTGTATCAATGTTCCTTATTGTGATTTGGGGTTTTTTAATTTGTAAAATGTATAGAAAAAACTAATTTAAAAAAATTGTTACTTTTCTACTTAAATAATGCTGCAAGCATTAAATTTTCATAAGCCACATATGGGAACATATTTTAATTTTAATCACTGCAAGTTAGCACCTCTTACAGGAGAATGACCTTGCCTTTCAGAACTAAAATGAACAATTTTTTGTTACATATTCTCTGCACATCATCGAAATTTTCTATTGCAGAAGGCTGTGTTTGGTATATTAAAAGCTGAGGTTGCAACACCCACTCGTGTTCCAATTTATCTCTCACATTTTGTATTTTTACAGTTGGTGCTAGTCCCTAAAAGGGATTCTTTGATTCCATTTTGTTGATTTAATGATGAAGTCAACCCAGTCTCTTAATTTAATTGAACTGGTTGCTTAGAAGTTCACGCTGCTGTTGAACACATTCAATCCCAACCTAGGTGCTGTCTGCAGGGTGTTCTCATTTTTCTGCTGCGAATGTCGGATTTCCCCTGGATGATCTGGTTTCTTCTCACATGCCAAAGATATGCTGACAGGTTAAATTATTACAAGAGTCATACATTATAGAAACATGCAATTTGGCTCTCTATATCCACATTGAAAAGTGAGCACTCATCTGCATGCCAGCCTTTGCTCAAACTCTTCAATGCCCAGGCAATTTAACTCTTCACCTAGGCAACTCTTAAATAGTATTACTTGTTCTGCTTTAATCACTTTCTCCAGCACCACTCTTCTTCACCACTCTTTGGGTCAAAAAAAACTCCCCTTAGATCCCCTCCAAATTTCTTATCCCTTACCCTAAATTGATATCCCCTGGCTTTATTCATCTCTGATCAAGGGGAAATATTCCTGCAATTTACATTATCTACACCCCTCACAACTTTATGTAGTACCTAATCATAATTCCTAAACTTTCTTCACTCAAGAAAAAGCAGATCTAGCCTCTCCAGTCTCTCTTGGATGGCACACAAACTAAGAGTTCCACCTCTTCTGAGTCTTTAATACTAAGGCAATCTTGTTAATATTTGTGAAACTGCAATTCCACCAGTAAAATAATCCTATTTTTTATTACATTCTCTCTGCTACATAACTGATCACCTATCTCCTGTTGACTTTTGGGTGGCTTGCAATACATCCCCATTAAAGTGACAACCCACTCTTAATCTCTACCTAAATAGCTCATTTGTGGAGCCTTTTCAGATATCCTGTGTCCATACTGAAGAATCGCATTTCCTGACCAACAGTACAATTCTATCTCCTCTTTTACATACCCTTCTGTCTTACCAGAAAACTCTGTATCACAGGATTCTCAGTTGTCAGTCCTGCCATCTTTCAACCATATCTGAGTGATGGTAACAGTATCAATATTGGTATTGCTGTTGGTTTTAGTGTTGGATATATAGCAGCATACAAGAAAAAGCTTTAATTTGTATGCCATCCAGTAAGATCATGCCATATGAGTACATCATAGTAGCATGTGTTAATTACACCTTCAAGTTCATCCACCTTACTCCGCCCATTAAAGTAGATGCAATTTAGGTTTGTAATGCTATCCTGTAAATTCACCTTCCTGCTTAACCTACTGGAGCTACCAACTTCTGTTCCTCAAAGTGAGAATTCTATATGAACATCTACTCTAACCATTGTTTCCTGACAATTCAGTTTAAACCCTCCTCAGAAGCATAAGCTAATCTCCCCACTCCAATATTTGTCTCATTTTGGGGGTTTAGGTGCAAACTTTCCATGTTGTACAGGTCTCACCCTCCTCAGGAATTGTCCCAATTATAAGACCATAAGATATAGGAGCAGAATAAGGCCAATTGGCCCCTCAATTCTGCTCTGCCACTTCCCCATGGCTCATCCATTTCCCACCCAGCCCGTCTCCTGCCTTCTCCCAATTTCCCTCGGAATCAATAAAATCAATAAAGTATGTCTGTCTGTCTGTCTTCACAATCATTCAAGCCCTGATTAATCAAGAATCTATCAAACCTTGGCTTAAAAATACCCAATAACATTACCTCCAAAGCCACCTGTAGAAATGAATTCAACAGATTCACCACTCTCTAGTTAAAGAAATTCCTCCTCATCATTCTAAATGGATGTCCCTCTATTCTGAGGCTATAACCTCTGGTCCTGGACACCCCCACCATAGGAAACATCCTCTCCACATCTACTTTATTGAGTCTTTTCAACATTTAATAGGTTTCAATGAGATCCCTCGCCAATTCTTCTGAATTCCAGTGAGTACAGACCCAGAACCATCAATCGGTCCTCATATGATAACCTTTTTATTCCAGGGATCATTCTAGTGAACCTCCTCTGAACCCTCTCCAATTATAAAAGGCCCCAAACCGCTCACAATACACCAAGCGAGGCTTTACCAGTGCCTTGTAAAGCCTCAACATTTCATGCTTTTATAACCTCGTTCTCTTGAAATTAATGCTAACATTATATTTGCCTTTCTCATCACTGACTTAGCCTGCAAATTAACCTTTAGGGAAGCCTGCATGAGGACTCTCAGGTCCCTTTGTACCTCCAAGTTTTGTATTTTCTCTCTATTAAAAAAATAGTCTGTGCTTTTATTTCTTCTACCAAAGTGCATGACACTTCCTGACACCATACTCCATCTGCCACATCTTTGACCATTTTCCTAATCTGCCTAAGTCCTTCTGCAGCCCCCTTGCTTCAACAATAGCTTTGTCCACCTACTTCCATATCATCTTGGCCACAAAGCCTTCAATTCCATCATCCAAATCATTGACATATAATGTAAAAAGAAGCATTACCAACACATACCTCTGCAGAACACCACCAACAGCCAACCATAAAAGGCTCCTTTTATTTCCACTCTTTGCCTCCCATCAATCAGGCAATGCTTCATCTGTATTAGAATCTTTCCTGTACCACAATGGGTTTTTAACTTGTTAAGCAGCCTCATGTGTGGCACCTTGTCAAAGGCCTGCTGAATATCCTGAGTATACAACTTCCACAAATTTTCCTTTGTCTATCCTGCCTTCATTTCCCCAAAGCATTCCAACAGATTAGTCAAGTAAGGTTTTCCTTTAAAGAAACCATGCTGACTTTGGCCAATTTTATCATGTGCCTCCAAGTACCTCAAAACCGTATCCTTAACAATCGACTCCAACATTTTCCCAACTATGGAGTTCAAACTAACTGGCCTATAATTTCCTTTCTTCACCCTCTCTCCCTTCTTGAAGAATGGAGTGACATTGGCAATTTTTCAGTCCTCCAGAATCTATTGATTATTCACAGATCATTATTAATGCCTCCATAGTCTCTTCAGCCACCTCCTTCAGTGCCCTGCGGTGCAGACTATTTGGTCCAGCCGATTTATCTACCTTCAGAACTTGCAGTTTCCCAAGCCCCATCTCTCTGGTAATAGCAACTTCGCATGCCTCAGCCCCCAATACTCTGTAACTACCGGCATACTGCCAATATCTTCCACAATGAAGACTAATGCAAAATACTTGTTCAGTTTGTTCGCCATTTCCTTGTCTCCCATTATTACCTGTCTAGCATCATTATTGCCTCTTTTTTTACTTTTTATATATCTGAAGAAACTTTTGATATCCTCTTTAATATTATTAGCTTGCTTATCTTTATATCCCACTTTTTCCACCTTTATGAATTTTTTAGTTACTTTCTGTTGGTTTTTAAATACACTAACTTCGCATTATATGATCTATCCAGTGTCTTCCGAATTGGTCCCAAAAATTTCAGCCATTGCTACTCTGTTGTTATCCCTACTAGTGTTTCCTTCCAATCAAATTTGGCCAGCTCCTCTCTCATGCCTCTGTAATTTCCTTTACTCCACTGCAATACTGATACATCTGACTTTAGCTTTTCTTTCTCAAATTGCAGGGTGATTTCTATCATATTATGATCACTGTTCCATAAGGGTCCCTTTACCTTGAGCTCTCTAATCAATTTTGGTTCATTGCACAACACCCAATCCAGAATAGCTGATCCTCTAGTAGGCTCAACCCAAACTACTCTAGCCATTTTGTAGGCATTCTACAAATTCTCCCTTTTGGGATCGAGAACCAACCTGATTTGCCCAATCTACCTGCATATTGCAATTCCCCGTGACTATCATATTACCCTTTTGACATGCATTTTGTAACTCCTGTTGTAATTTGTAGCCCAAATCTTTGCTACTTTTCAGAGGCATGTATGTAATTCACATCAGGTCTTTTTATCCTTGCAGTTTCTTAACTCTATCCACAAGGATTCAACACCTACTGATCCTATGTCACCTTTCTAACAATTTGATTTCATTTGTTACCAACAGAGTCACCCCACCCATTCTGTCTGCCTGCCTGTCCAATTGATGCAATTCTACATCCATGGATATTAATTCCCAGTTATAATTTTTGTCCACCCATGACCCATGAAGCCCACAACGTCATAGCTGACACTCTCTAACTGTACTACAAGTTCACCTACCTTATTCTGTATACTGTGTACACTCTGATATAACACCTTCAGTCCTGTATTCATCACCCTTTTCGATTTTGTCCCCCTTTTACATTGTAACTCATCCCGTTGCATGCAATTTTGCCCTATCATCAGCCTGTCCTTGCTAGCAGTTTCACCACAAGCTGCCTCTATTTGTAAACCAACTGCCCCATCCTCAGCCCTAGCATTTCATTCCCACCCCCTACCAAATTAGCTTAAACCCCACCCCCTACCAAATTAGCTTAAACCCCACCCCCTAAACAGCTCTAGCAAACCTGTCTGCAAGGAATTGGTCTCCCTCGGGATCAGATGTATCCTGTCCCTTTTGTATGGGTCACACCTACTCCAGAAAATATCCCAATGATCCAGAAATCTGAACTCCTGCACCAGTTCCTTAGCCACACATTTATCTTCCAAATGCTCTTACCCTCACTGGGATGTGGCACACACAGCAAGCTAGAAATTACTACCCTGGAAGTCCTGCTTTTCAGCTTTCTACCTAGCTCCCTAAAAAACCTCTCTTCAGGACCTCCTGGTCTAGATCTAGGAACATCTGCTTTCATCATCCCTTCACCCACACATACATGTTACATATCCTTCTACTCCCTAGTCACTAATTTATGGCACCAGAAGTGATCCAGAGATGACAACGTTTGACATTCTGCTCTTTAAACAGTTACAGTATATCACTCCTTCTGCTTATTGCTACCGATATGTAAATTATCTGTTAACTCTGATGAATGGCAGCAGAATGAGAGAAATTGCTGGGCACGTGAAAGGGAGTAAATTATAGGGAAATATATGAAGAAATGGGAATATTCCGACAACAGGCATAAATAGGCCACAATTTTGGGATTATTCTGGTGTTTTGGACTACTATGTGTATGGTTTAATCTATAAGCTTCATGCCAACAAGGAAACTCATTGTACCCTAGTATATAAACGAATCTGAGGCTTCCTACATCATAATATGACATGCCGCCTCACCTATTGAGAAACGCCAATATTTCTTGGCTAATTTTAGATTTCCACCAGCTGCAGAATTGTTGGTCTGTACTATTTGAGGCCCACTGAGCTAAAGCACAGCGTTTGAGGCAAGCGCACCTTAGCAAATGTTTGCGAGCGCAGCACCGGACTTTGCGTCCGACGCGTGCGCGCCCACGTGCTCAGAACCCGCGCACGGGCGTGTTCACGGTGCCGCTCCCGGATCCTGACAGCCCGTCTGCGCCTGGTGACCGAATTCGTGTCGACTGACCAGAGTCCGCGAATTCAATCCCCGACAGGTAGGAGCTGGGCGGGGGTATGCGGCCGAGGGGGGAGGGGGGAGGGGGAGTGTGAGGACGGTGAGGCAATGTTGTGGGGCGCTCCCAAAAGGGAAAAGGAACTGCTGAGGCCTAGGCTTGGAAGCAAGCCGGCAACCGGCGGAAGGGAAAAGAGAGGAGAAGGGGAAAGAAGAAGGGAGAGAAAGAGGAGGAGGGTGATTGTGCGACAGGCCCAGTGTGAGGCAGGGCCCTGTCCATCAGTCACACATCGTGGGAACTGGCGAGAAATTGACCGCTAAGACCCAGAAAGGATAAAGATTGGACACTGGTGACCTGCCCCCGGGATTGGGGCTGCCCTAGGTTTACGGTGCTTCAGGGGTTGTCCCAAGCTTGCAGACAGAACAAGTGCATAAAACACAGTAGGCAAGACGGTTCAGGTCATAGAGTTGTTGCTTCGCTGGGGTAACGAGGCGATCGTAACGCTCATGTATTCCACTGGATTTTTCCCCCTTGAATTTTGGCCAAAACTGCAGTTTCCCATGGTTATATAGTTTATGGTTTAATCATTAGGATAAACGAAACGTAATGCTATGTTACCTGTGGCTTTTTTTTTATTTTGCCGCTTTAACAATTATAGTCGAAACTTGGTTTTTTACTTTATTGGGAGGGGATGGAAGTTCTGGATGTTGAATTTTCAGGCACTGAAAATCAAAATAATGCTTGATATCTGAAATAAAAACAAACGTTATTAAGAATTTTACAACAGTTCAGGCAATATCCGTGGAAGATGAAATAGTTTAATGTCTTTGGGTTGCAGACCCTTTTCAGACTTGTTATGTAGGAAAGGGTATGGTCAAATTGATGGCATTCCACAGAATGCCATCGTTTGTCTTTTATTTGTTTATTCATGGGATGCTGGTTTTCTTGACAAAACTAGTATTTATTGTCTATATCCAATTAATGCCCACCTTGAGTGCCTTGCTAAAAACATTCTGGTTAGGAATTAACTACATTGTGTGCCTTACGGTATGGGGGATAGATATCAATGAACCTGGTGTCTACCCATGATATTCTGATCATGTTATTGCCACTGTAATTGATACAATCATTGTTTTCAAAATGTTTTAATGTAAAAAAAAATGTGAGGGCTTGAACTGATTTTCCTTCAGTGGTCCATGCCCCTTGAAACTTGTCAAGGAAATAATTCAGTAATTTTGTTCAGTAAATAGTATATAAAGTTATGGAAATAATTTATTTGAATATTTTTTATCTAGGATGTATATTCTCCAATTTATTCACATTTGATGTGAGCTTTTGCCACAGGGATTCAGTGGAGCACAGTAGACATGTGAAATGTTCTCACGTGTATTCTTTTCCAGATATGGGTCAGGTCCAGATAGAGAATAATGAGCTTTATACCAGGAGAGAGAATCAGTCATTAGGATAACTGATAATTCTGTCACAATAACTCTAGTTTTAATATTGGAAGGTCTTTAATTCAGTCAATACATAGGTGATATAAGTACAATTTAAATAGGTTATTTGCCAAAAGGAAATTACTGTTGTTTGTATAGTATGTTCCACAGTATTTTCAGTTACTGTTACTTAGGCAAGCCAAACAACCAAAAGTTAGGTTCAATAAAGAGTTGAAAGGTAAATGATCAGCTTTATTAATGCAGCTTGAGAAGCCTTGTTGGTTAGGAACAAGATTTTCTGGTTCTCCTTGAAATAGTCCATTACATTCAGCTGGAGAAATACAGGGTCTCAATTTTACTGAAACTGAAAGGCAGCCATACAAAGAATGTAGCATATCTAGGCTAAGGTGTGTTCGGATCCCTAGGGTGGTATTTGAATATGTAGCCACTGGGTCAGAGAAATGTCAGTGAGCAAACATTGAAAGATAATTTTTAAGTCTTCTGCAATATTTTTGTGGTACCTGAAAACGTGTACGTGTGTGTGTGTGTGTGTGTGTGTGTGTGTGTGTGTGTGTGTGTGTGTGTGTGTGTGTGTGTGTGTGTGTGTGTGTGTGTGTGTGTGTGTGTGTGTGTGTGTGTGTGTGTGTGTGTGTGTGTGTGTGTGTGTGTGTGTGTGTGTGTGTGTGTGTGTGTGTGTATATGTACACATATATAAATAAAGGTGAATATTGATTTTTAAAGAGTGCTGTTTTATTTCCGTATACATTTGCAGTTAGATACCATTTTGTTTTAGAAGGTTGTACAGTTGTTTGTTCTGTGTTTGAAGTTAAATTGTTACAACCTCTTTGCTTCATGGTGCTGTGATGTGACTCATTAGGTTGAAGTACAAATAGGGTGGGGGAACAATGAGATATAAGAGAAGGAATGTAAAGTGTTCTCGATAAAGATGATAAAAACATTATATAAAATAAACTTACTGCCAAAAAATATTTTATGAGAAAATTACTTGAAAATCACATTTGAGTTTTTGTAGTTTTTATGAATCCTGCATGTAGTATTCATTTGGAGTATTACAAGGACAATATATATTTAAACCAATAGTTCAATGAAGTACTGAGTGGCCTTTTTAACAAAAGTGCTATCTATCATGTATGGTTAACCCAAGAGCCAAACTTGTTTGTTTTTATTGGGGGGGGTGGAAGAAAACATTAAAAATTCCTGTTGCTTTTCAAACAAGGCGGAAACTTCATCAATATGCCATAAATGATTAACAACTCATTTTTTATTGTTGTTTGTATGACCTTGGAACTAACAAGCAGGATTCTGCATTTGCCGACTGAACCCAAAAGATTTAAAGAGCAGTAAATGATGTGATTTATTCCAGTTATTGCATTGCATCCCACTACTTTTTTTTCTACATATTGCACAAGATCATATGGATACTCATTGAACAACTATTATTGTAAAATTGAAACTGTTTTTAAAAAAAAAAGCTGCAAAAGAGCGAACCTGAAATGAATGCTAATTATTTCCAGTATCTTCTGCATGTCAGGCAGCATCCTTGAAGTGAAAAGCACAGATATTTCAGGTCAATTATCTTTTCATCACAGGGAGCAAAACCTAGAGATAAAACACTTTTGCGAGATGAAGAGAAAAATGAAATAGAGTGGCGACTGAGCGAGTGACTCTCTGAGAAAGGATAATGAAATAGGAGATGAGTGAGCAAGATAGGTAGCAGTCCTGATGAAGAGGTTTGGCCTGAATCATTAACTGTTTATTTCCCTCTATAGATGCTCCTGACCTGCTGAGTTCCTCTAGCATTTTGACTGTGTTGCTAACGACATCAGAAGTATATTTGGCCTATGAAAATTGCCAACATTTAGTCCATTAATGCTTTCTGGTACTCAGTTTTGTAGCTTCTCAAAACTTCCAACTGAAAACTATCACAGATGAAAAGAAGCAGAATGCACACAAAGTAAATTTATTACAGCAGTTTTTATATCCTGTCGACTGCCCATTCTAGACAGCATCAGCATTATAACAATTGCTGACTGTAATTCAACTATAGATGGTACCATAGCTTCATTATCTAAGTGGCAAAGCATTGATGCTGTTTAGTCTTTTACAGCAAAGCCGTTACCTGTGTTCTACTGCAAACCAAGTCTCCTTGAAAGTGAAATATTGATTTTAAGGAATGCATTACAGGCAGTTAAAATCAGAGGATTAGAAAATCATAGGGTACATTAGTATTTCTCATACAATGTATTTTTATGAAGTATTTAGCAATGCCTCCTATAAAATGCCGTACAAAAAAGTAGTGACCTGGTAGAGTTTCTGTATATAAGATAAGGGGCATTGATAGGGTGAAGGTGCATAGCCTTTTTTTCCAGGGAGGGACTGCTAAAACAGGAAAGCACTGTTTTAAGTTGAGACAAAAGATTTAAAAGACATCAGGGAAGTTTCCTCATGCAAAGGGTGGTGCATTTTTTTGTGGGAATGAGTTGGAATAGGGGTTGTGATAGACACATTAGTAGTATTTAAAAGCCATCTAGATAGGTATGTGGATAGAAGGTTGAGAGATTTAGAGGGCTGTGGGCAAATGAGACTAGCTTGCTGGACAACATAGTTGGCTGGTTGAGTTGAGTGGAATGGCTGTTTCTGTGCTGTATGATTCTTGACTCCAAAGCAGCTGCATAAGCCTTGCCTTTTCATTGCTATATTTTCATAAATCTATGCATTTGCTCTTTATCTCCATATTATTAACATAATATTCGTGATCTGAACCTTTTTTTAATCAGCTGGATATTTTGATTGAATTTTATCATGTAGTTGAATGGCATCTCAGACTGCACTTTGAAACTTTTTGAAAATATGCTTATGAGCAACTGTAAAGCCATTCATTCTACTGTACTTAACACTTTGACTTGTACAGATAATTGGCTGAATCATACTCTTTAACCTTTATTCGCTGAATATATTTTTAACCTTGCTGCCACAGTGCAAACATGGCCAAATGTTTAGTTCAAATTAGTAACTTATGACAATTCACGGCAGTTTAGTTGATAGTGTAGGACTATTACAGTGCCAGTCACCTAGGTTCAATTCTGCATTGTTGGTAAGAAGTCTGTATGTTCTCCCCGTGACTACATGGGTTTCCCCGGGTGCTTCGGTTTCATCCCACACCAAAGACCTATAAATTAGTAGGTTAATTGATCACATGGGAGATGCGGGCTCATTGAGCCTAAAGGGCCTTATTGTTATGCTCTATCTCTAAGTAAGTAAACTCAGTTATACTATAGTAGATTTTTCTTGAAACATTGAGTTGTTCTCTCACAGGAACTGGTGATGAGGTACAAATAATGTCTGTCTTTGCTGAAAATTCACTCCTGAGATGTGGACTATGGTTCATTCTATTTTTAGGGTCTCCTAGATCTTTATTGTTGGGGATGGTGTTACACAATGGAAGCAGTAACTTTCTTAGCTTCCAAATGTGTGCACATGCTGTAACTCCTTGTCTGAATTTGGAGTAGAAATGGTGGAGGTTGAACAATTTCCCATTCATCTTCTATATGAGGCCTATTGCAGTGAAAAGCTTGTTGGTGGTGAAATGCAATATTGCAACAAGACAGACTGAGAATGATGACACAGCTACTCTGCACTGAGATTGGGACTTTGTTGAAACCAGAAGTTTGAATCATGGTTGTATGCCTTTATGTGTTAGATTTATGTTTGAAATGGTCTCAAACCTGACACAAAGCTTATGGTCTACTTGACAGCATTGATCACTGCTCTCCTGTACATTTCAGAAAGTCTCAAATGCAACCAATAATGTTCCTTCATAATCCTGTAACTCCAGCACAGGATGTAATTGACACACTCTCTCAAGCCAGTGGCCCCAGCAATGAGGCTGTAATGCAGTTAGCTATCTCCATTTGGTGTTCACATTGTTTGCATGCAGGATAGAGAACTTCCTAAGAGAAACTTTGCTCCAACTGAATATACCAACAGATTACTAAAAAGGCAAGAGGATAATGTTTCAAATATTTCACCCAATGGAGTCCTTGATGCAGGGTTGATCAAAATGGGGAAGGTGCATGAAATATATTAACAAAACCTGACTTTCTTGTGGAGTATTATGAAACCCATCATCACTAATGGAAGGAATGCACCATCTTCCATCTCACTCCATCAAGCATCTCCCAGTCTTCCAATACAGATTCCAAAGCGGCCTGTTAGGCACCATGAAGTGGAAGCAAAAATCCTCAACCCAGGAAGTCGGCCTACTTTTTTTCTGACATGAAAAATCAGTTCCAATACTTGGTGCATCGTTTACTGAGAGTTGGCAGAGACAGAGTAGATCAGTTTAAGAGAGAGCAGGGATACATTTTGATGAAGACAATGGATATGGATTGCTTATAGAAGTTTTAATCTTGAGACAATCTTAATGGATTACATTGATCTTTAGCAACTTGTTTATATAGTATTGGACCTAGTTGATTAAGCATGTGTGGATGTTCAAAATAAGAACCATAATTCTATTCTGTATTTCTTTTAGATCTTTAAGTGGTAAAGGTGCTTGTGGATGGTTGCTCTGGAATGGTTAAATTACTGATTTCTGAGGACTTGCCCGTTAAAAGCAGTGACCAAAACTCAGGTTGCATCTGCCTTTTCTCCAGTGATATGATCCTAAACTTGCACCATATATCTTAGGCTAGCATTTCTAAAAACATGCCTCTTGCTCATTCCTGTTTATTCAGCAACATAATCGGAGGGAACAGAGTAGAACAACTGTCTCATATTTCTGCCTGGGAATGCATTGTCTCTGACAATAATAGAGCATCACATATTATTTTAATTAGAAAATTTTAAAATGTGGTCAATTGATAGTAGATTGTTCCTGGAGTATTTCAGGGGGGAAAAAAACGTGCTTATAGTTCTAAAGTAAATTATCCTTTTCTACGCAAGGAAGTGTGGTTCTCTCCCCCCCCCCCCCCCCCAAATACTCCAGGGCTAAAGTAATTATTTGGAATGGAATGTTTGATAACAGTTATTCACTTCGGTTTTTAAAGAAATCCCTGCTTAGTTGATGTGGTTTAGCTGTTGTTGCTGTGAAGAATTGGGTGGTTCCTTTCTATAAGTAATTTGGAAAGGATTGCTGAAAATAATTGTGATTTAAATTCATTTTAGATTAAGTGTTCAAAATACTGAAATGTTATTTCATTCTTTATAATACCTTAAGGTTCAGTCAAGGCCGTAAGAAGATTTTAAAGTAGAATGTCTCGCCATCAATTCTTGTTTGAACCAATCACATGTCATGCTTGGAATCAAGATCGGACACGTAAGTCATATTTTGTGACGTCCATCCAAATGATTAAGAATGGTCAGTGCCTTATGGAAAAATAGATGGCCTGTTTGTTTACGTTGTTATGTATCCCGTAACTGGATCACTTACCAGCAAAGATAGAGAGGTCCGTTGAAGTCTGATGGCACTATTTTTTCTAAGTTTTTATTTATAAAGGGGCACAAAAATAAGGTTAATACAAACATTCAGATAACATACGTTGTCAATACTCAATCTAAAGCGCAGGTATAGTAATAATCACTAAGAAATAAGCTCTATCGTTGTCTAGGGGTAATATATATTGTCCGATGTAAATATAAAAGTCTCTCGAGGTCACTGCAGTTCCACCAGCTGCCGTCTTTTGGTTGTCGCGGTGGTGCACTTTGTTGGAGAGAGAGAGATAGGTATAGAATGGAACAGTTACCCGGCGGGTTTTTCCAACCTTTATGAGTTCGATCCGTTGGAGTCTCGTTGGGGGATGGCCGTTCACTTGTGGCCTCTCCTGTAGCTAAAGCTGTTCTTCCGTGGTGAGGTCGCCAATCCCAGGCAAGGAAAAGACGCACACGAACTCCCCCCCCCCCCCCCCACACCGGCTGTCGCTATTAAACGCTGTCACAGGATTTCTAGTGTGTCTTCTGGTGCGTCTGGGGGGGGGGGGGGCGTCTTTACAACCCCTCTTTTATCTGAACTCACGGGGTCTCAGATGTCAATCAGGTTGGGATTATGCAATCTCTCTCCGTCTCTCCACCCACGTTGCCCTGAGGGTAAACACGTAGTACAGTTCCCAATTCACAAAGGTGTCTCCACGAGACAATGACCACAGTCGCCAGCTTTTGCCTCGCCGTGAAACGAGGGACACAACACGTATCTTTCTCTTCTCTTGGGTCATTGACCCCCCCTTCACAAGGGCTCTTGCGATTCTCACAAAGGAGGGGGCTGGGATCATAACAACGTCAATAGTATATTTTTATTGGTGTAGTTTGTTTCTAGAGTATGATGTCTGTGCTGACTTTATGTTTTCTTTGTTAATTTCAGATTCTGGTAAAAAGGTAATTCAAAAATGTTGCCTTTGTGATAGAATATAATGTAGCTAGTTAGATCCAAAACTAGCATATCTGGTAAAATATCAATTCACATCCTTGTGAACCAAACCCTAGTAAGATAACTGCATTCAAAATAATCTGCACAGTTGATAAATTATTTGAGACTATTCAAGAGTCCTGGTGGTACTTTTAAAAAGGCTCAATTTAATATGTATGAAAAGTACTTCACACACCTTTATTTGTTTGGGAGTGGCTGATGGGCTGATGACTGGTTAGTCACATGTTAAGAATATTTTTACTGCTCAGGAATGTGGTAGTTGCCCCGAGAAAACTTTGTAGTTGCATTTGTATGAGACAGTACATTTCAAAGTACAGTATACCCTTATAATTAAGGTTGTACACAGATAATTTAATTTACAAGATAAAAAATGCTGTAACACTCCTATTACAGCATTTTTCCCCAAGGTATCTGTACAGTAGATACTTCTATTAAAAGGAATGACTACTATGTAAGCATATCAGTTAACCTGAAATATCACAAGCAAGGTTGATATAGCTGAAGTATGAAAATTATCAACATAGAAAAAATAAGAATATAGTTTAGGCATTTAATAACTGTTGTACATTAGCCTTTTCTGAACAGAAAGTGTCAAAACAGGTGAATCGTGGTGGCTGAGAGCAAAATGGGTGGTATTGTTATGAATAAAAGTTCTTTTTCTTTATAAACGATAATTTGTTATTCAGGAAAACAAAGCTGGCCCTGATGGAATCCATCTTTGTATTTCAGGAGTAATATTGCTAATTTTAAATCAGATATCATAGTTTCACGGAGTGTTGTCAGAGTACAGAAAGCAACTGATGAAGATATTTTTTTTAACAGGTTAGTTAGCATTATATCTGTAATGTAGGTAATTAGGCAGTAGATTTTTTGGGAATTAACATTTAGACAAGGTGAAAATAAGCTGAATTAGTCAGCAGGACTTTCAGAAGAGACAATTATGAATACAGTTGTCCCTCCTTATCCGCAGGTTCCGCATACGCGGATTCGACCAACTGTGGATCGGGAAAACCCGGAAGTTCTCTCTCCAGCACTTGTTGTTTGAGCATGTACAGACTTTTTTTCCTTGTCATTATTCCCTAAACAGTACAGTATAACAACTATTTATATAGCATTTACATTGTATTAGATACTATAAGTAATCTAGAGATGATTTAAAGTATACGGGTGGATGTGCATAGGTTACCGTGGATCGGGATCGAGAACAAACGGAAGTTCTCTTACTAAGTAAGTTGGAACAGGTACATCCGGTATTATTTAGCATCAGTCAAACGTTTGTCTTAGTATATAGTATATATTTTACCTTTCTATGCATATGAAACACTGAAGAAACGTATGTATTTCAATAATTAAATGACTACATTGCTTAGTAATAATTGTAGCTAACATTGGGGCAGGGCCTTCACATGCTCCATTATTCTCGCTTTATCCTTTAAAATTGTTCCGATCGTTGACCAAGTGTAGCCTAACGCTTTTCCAATGACATTTCACCTCTTTCCGATCGCTTTATTATTTCCATTTTATTTTCAATCGTGATCGTTTTCCATCAGTGGAACAGAAACACTGCGGATTCAGAGCTCCGCTGAGTCCCAAAGTCCACTGCACTGAGACAGGTTAAATAAGGGACTCAAGCATCTCCATTTTTTGGTATCTGCGGAGGGGGGGTCCCGGAACCAATCCCTGCGGATAAGGAGGGCTGACTGTACATAAAATGAAACCATTTACACTACTTTAATGAATTTAGAAGAAACTGTCCGAGAAGTCATATTAAATGTAGACTTAAATGATGTTTTTATGCAGATTTGAAAGACACTATAATCTACATTCCCGTGTTAGTATTTGCAGAAACAGTGAACATTAGGTGGAATAATTTGAAAAAGGATAAGAGGATTAAAAGGATAAAGGGTAATTAAACCATTTTTCTTCTGCGAAGATGGACACAGTGTTGGAGACAAATGAGCCATTTCTTTTCATAAACCTCTATGGATTAAAAATGGAGAAAAAGTTATTCAGTGGCAAGTAGATTCTGAAAGGTTTGAGAGCTTATGAAGTGCAGAATTCCATATTTAACAATAGGTGAAGGCGTTGAGTTTCTCAGTTCTTCGTTTCTGGAGTCACGTGGACACAGATGACTTTTGTCGTTCCTGTTTTTGAAATCACTTGTTATTTCGTGGTCCTCAAATATCACTCAATAACTGTCTTTAACAGAGTTCTCTTATTTTAGTTGGTGCTTTTGATCAAAAATGGGATTGCCATTTAAGACCCTATGTGACCTTTTAAACTTGTAAATTGTGATAAAGATGGTGGTTACTTTCCATCCTGATCCATCATCCCTCTCCCTGGCAATTGTGAGGCTGAATCATAGCCCCTATGTAACATTGCTGTCATATTGGACCATAGGCTCTGACCATATACTCTGTGTTATTGAAATATCCAAGTGTATTTCTACTAGCTATTTTGATTAATAAAATTGCACTAAGATATTTTTCAGGAAAGAATTCCTTTTTTAAAAGTAAGGAATTATTATATCAAAAGTTTAGTTGCATCACAGCACGTGAAGGAGGAATAGAGAAACAGAAATGTTTAGATTGTCTTCATTTTTGTGTGTTCAGAATTACCTGGTTGAATAGAATTTTCAGCAGAATAAGATTATTTGGCACATGAGATCTTTACACGTATTTTCTTTTATTTGTCTTTCTTACTGAACTTTTCCTTAAACACATCTATGATGTTTAAGTAATTAGTATGAATGCTTTGGAAAATTGAAGCTGCAAAGGAAAAGTTAGATTAACTACAGAAATAACTGGAAAATTCATCCCAACTTGCTCAAATAATTTGACAGCTACTTAATAACTGTAACCCATCTTGAAAAGTCCATACAACAACCTGTATTTATATAATCCCATTATAAAGTAGTAATATGTCACATGGAACATCTAATACCCCCAAAAAATTAACAGATACTCACTTTGTGCGATGTTGGACCAGAAAGTCAAAGCAGCATACACAAAATGCTGGAGGAACTCAGCAGGTCAGGCAGCATCTATGGAAAAGAGTACACAGTCGCCATTTCGGGCCGAGACGCTTCCTCAGAATGGGTTTCTCAAGCGATGGGTTTTGAGACAGAAAAAGAGGTTTATAGAAAGTGAAATCCACATCTTGGAACTTCTTATAATGGAGAACAGATGTCAATGGACCAAATAAAGTTGAGCAAGAGATCAGAAATGCAATACAGTTAATTATAAGTATGGGGGAAACAGGGTAGAGAACAGGAATGGAATTAATTTTATCAATGTACATAGGCTCCCCAAGTTACAGATACCTTGACTGGGAAATCTAATGTCAATTTTGCCATATTTTGAAAGCATTTTTCAAAACAGTAGTGATAATAAGTCTCATGGTATTTATTAATTAATGGATAGTGTATATAGTCCATTAGTTTAATTATGGATAATGTTAGCCTTAATATTCAATGAAGGGGAAGAATTATAGTACATCTGAGAAAGAAAAATACAGATATGGGTAACTATATAAAACAAGTGTTTCTGACTTGCAAAGGAATCAAACGATACTCGGGAACAAAACCTTATAACTTGTGGACTGCATGTATTTCTTAACCAAGGGCCAGTGTATAGAGAAGTGGTTGAATTAAAGTTGGTATTACATAGAATACAAACTTTTTAAGCACAAAGTTGGCAGAGGCCTGAAGATGAGACATGCTTCAGGAACTATCAAGCCTAGAGGAATGAGTGACATTTATAAAGAATTCAACATTTGATGCACTACGATGGGGTGGAGTGAGTGTTGGCATGGAGGTTGAAATAGTTGGTGTAGTGATGTCATGAGTGTAATAAGATACTTTTCATAATCAATAATACAACAGCGTTACATGTGAAGTGTAGTGTAGCCTCTGTTTCTACTGAAATTAATAATAGAATCATTGGATGAACAGTGATATTAGTATTGCTAATAATTAATTGACTGACACACGCTGAATGTTGTTGATAGTAGAACAATTGTTTTTAAAAGTACAGCTGAGTGTCAGAAATGGATCCAGGAATCCTATCAGCCTAAACCTTGCCCTTGGTCTGCATTGATTCAAGTAATAAGTGTCATGCCCTATCAATTTTTGAACTAACTGTGTTGGAGGTACTTATATTCGGGGTGATAGAAATACAGCTATAGAATGTTCTCTCTGCCTGTTTTTAATATGTCATCTACATCAAAAATCATATTCCAGTTAGATCTAGAATATAACTAAAGTGTCCTCTTCTGTAGAAAGTGTAAAATATTCATAATGCCAGTAGTAGCAAAAACACATTACCTAGCCATTTATTTCATTTCCTGTTCATGAAAGCTGACTGCCACATAGCTGTTTCAACCAATTTCATTAGTTCAGGAGGACTTTTGAAATACTTGATTTAAATGTAAGTTTCTTTTCTTTAGCTAGGTCAATTTTTTAAAAAAAAGTCTAAAATTGTGGTGTTCAGATAAAACTATGTGTCAGTTGAAGCGAGATCATTAATGCCCTAAATGTGACTGCTGTACAGCTTTCTCAATCTTACCACCAACCATTAGGAATCTTGGGCATCTGTTTTCTTTTCATGTATTTTAACTGTGAGACAATCCAGTGAATTATGTTACACAAAATTAAGACTAGAATTATCTAAAATGTTACTGGATTCATTTCATGGATTTTCTTTAATTTAAGGCAATTGATTTTACTCAAAATCTGAATAAAATTAAAAGTTAAAGGAAATGATATCCAGTTGTAAGAAATATATACTGTACCTCAGTTTGTGACAAATGGGTTTTGGACACGAGAGAGAGAGATATGGACTGGTGCGTGTTCCCTTGACTTCCTGTTCCTGAAGTCCACAATCAATTCCTTGGTCTTACTGATGTTGAGTGTAAGATGTTGCTGTGGCACCACTCAACTAGCTGATCTATCTAGCTCCTGTACGCCTTGCATGTAAATCTTGCACCTCCCTTCTCCATAGTAGAGAATTTCAGACATTAATACACAAGTAAATATACAATTCTAGTAAGCCACCAGATGTTTATATTGTGCTTTCAACTCTTTGGGTAAGTAAGTTGCCAATGATCATTGTGGTGTAGTGTGAATCAAGCAGTCAGTACAATACAAGGATTTGTTTGGCCAGAGCTTTGCTCAACTGGTAAATTTATCTTTAGAGCACATCAATTTTAGATCTCATCCTTGTATATCTGATATACAAATGTCACTGCTTTGTATATTGTGACTTTTCACGATTTTTTTTTCTGGTTTCTACAGAGATAGCACTTAGTCCCAATAACCACGAGGTTCATATTTATAAGAAAAGTGGAAATCAGTGGGTCAAGAATCATGAACTGAAGGAACATAATGGTCGAATAACAGGTACAAAAACAAGTCTAGTACTATTAAATCTAGATATTTATACTTAAAATTCATTTGGAATTGGTATTTCCAATGTTGATAATAGTTGTTAACTTTTAAGTCAGCTGAGTATGCTACTACATTGCAGGGACATAGTAGAGTAAAACCTGGCTGTTCCATTACTGAATTTAGTCTTCAGCTGCAGTTTGAAGAAGAATATAATGAATTACAAAATTATTTTACTTTCCTTTTTATGTTTATACCAACTTCAAAGGGATTAGAAATGGTGAAAATTCAACAGAAGTGCAGCATATTTTAATGCTAAGGTAAATTATGTTGATTGGTCAAAACTTGTTTTGTGTGTTCACCTGCAACAGAATATTTATTCGGTCATACCATACCTAATTGTTAATAAAATTTACCTTCATGTCAGATGGCAAGATGCTCTTTCAGAGGACATATCTAGTCTAGTTCACAAAGGATATTGTAGCCACATTCCTGGCTGATGTTGCTATACAGTGTTTTTCCTATGAGGCTCAGTCTGGAAAGGGTCCCGACTCTGTGGAGAACATCATGTGTGGTCCCAGTACCAAGAAGGGCCAACCAAAAGTCTTGAATGACTACCGTCCAGTGGCCCTGATCTCTCACATCATGAAGACTCTAGAGAGGCTGGTCCTGGCTCACCTCCATTCCCTGGTCAGATCAGCCCTCAGTCCCCTGCAGTTAGCCTACCAGACACACATTGGAGTTGATGATGCTATCATCTACCTGTTGAACAGAGCCTACACTTGCTTGGATAAGCAGGACAGCACTGTGAGGATCATGTTTTTTTTTTTGCTACTAACTTTCACCCAGCCCTTAAATTCACTTGGTCCATCTCAGACACTTCTCTCCCCTTTCTTGATCTCTCGGTCTCCATCTCCGGAGACAGACTATCCACTGACATCTTCTACAAACCCACTGACTCCCATAACTATCTTGACTATACCTCTTCCCACCCTGCCCAATGCAAAAATGCCATTCCCTATTCCCAGTTCCTCCGTCTCCGCCGCATCTGCTCCCAGGATGAGGCTTTCCATTCCAGGACTTATCAAATGTCCTCTTTCTTTCAGGATCGTGGTTTCCCTTCTGCGGTCATCAATGATGCCCTCACCCGCATCTCCTCCACGACCCGCACTTCAGCCCTTAACCCATCCTCCCGTCACCACAACAGGGACAGGGTTCCCCTTGTCCTCACCTACCACCCCACAAGCCTCCGGATCCAACACATTAACCTCCGCAACTTCCGCCACCTTCAACAGGACCCCACCACCAAGCACATCTTTCCCTCCCACCCCTCTCAGCTTTTCGCAGGGATCGTTCCCTCCGCGACTACCTGGTCCACACGTCCCTCCCCACAGAACTCCCACCCGGCACTTATCCTTGTAAGCGCAAATGCTACACCTGTCCCCACACCTCCCCCCCCCACCATTCCGGGCCCCAGACAGTCCTTCCAGGTGAGGCAACACTTCACCTGCGAGTCTGCTGGAGTCGTCTATTGCATCCGGTGCTCTCGGTGCTGCCTCCTCTACATCGGCAAGACCCAACGCAAATTGGGGGACCACTTCGTCGAGCACCTCCGCTCCGTCCGCCACAACAGACAGGATCTCCCAGTTGTCACCCACTTCAACTCTTGTCTCTCATTCCCATCTAGATATGTCCATACATGGCCTCCTCTACTGCCATGATGAGGCCAAACTCAGGTTGGAGGAGTAACACCTCATCTACCGTCTGGGTAGTCTCCAGCCTGGTGGTATGAACATTGAATTCTCCAATTTCCAGTAACTCCCTCCCCCTCCCCCTATCCCAGGTCCCTCTCTGCCTCTCTCCCCTTTCAACTTTCTGCTTCTTTATCTCTACAGTTCTTTCATACTTATCTCCTCCCCTCCCCCCTTTATCTTTCCTCTGATTGGTTCTCCACCTGGCGCCTCTAGCCCTTCCCCCTCCCCTATCTCTATTACTGGGCTTCGGCCCTCTCTTCTCCCCCCCCCCCCCCCCCCCCATTCCTGATGAAGGGTCTCGGCACGAAAAGTTGGCTACTCTTTTCTCACGGATGCTGCCTGACCTGCTGAGTTCTTCCAGCATCGTGTATGTATGTTTTTTTATTTCTCAAATGTCTTCAATACCATACAGCCCTCATTGCTGGCAGGGAAAGCTCCATTCAATGCAGGTTGCCGTTTCCATTGTATCCTGGATAATGGAATGACTGGCAGGCCACAGTTTGTGCTGCTTCAGAACTTGTGTGTCAGACATGTCTATAAGCAGCACTGGGGCCCCATGGGGACTGTATTGGCTCCCTTCCTGTTTACCCTGTGTACCTCTGACACAACACTAGGGCATGTCATATGCAGAAATTCTGTTATGACTCAGCAATAGTAGGGTGTATAAAGGAAGGGCGGGAGGATGAATACAGGACCCTGGTGGAGGACTTTGTCAAATGGTGCAAGCTGACTCATCTGCAGCTCAGCATCAGTAAGAAAGGAGATGGTGATGGACTTTATTAAGACTAAGCGTGCACTGCTCTCAATTATTGATAGTGAGGACGTGGAGGTGGTGAAGACCTACAAGTACCTGTAAGTGCACCTGGAATACAGACTTGAATGGAGCACCAACACAAGGGCTGTGTACAAGAAGGGCCAGGGTCACCTCTACTTCCTGAGGAGACTGAGGTCCTTTGGAATATGCAGGCCTCTCCTTCATGTGTTCTACCAGTCCGTTGTCGCAAGAACCATCTTGTATGTGGTGGGGTGCTTAGACAGTGGCACCAACACAGGTGATGCCAACAGGCTCAATAAATTGATTAGAAAGGCTGGCTCTGTGATAGGAGTCAAACTGGACGCATTAGAGGCTGTGGTAAAACAAAGGACCCCATGGAAAATCCTGGCAATTCTGGAAAATCCATGTTTCTCACCTTCTGCATGCCACCATGGCTGAACATAGGAGCACTTTCAGTAATAGACTAAGACAACTGCGCTGCTCCAAAGAACGCTATATGAGGTCATTCTTGACCTTGGCCATATGGCTGTATGAGTTAACCTATAGCCAGGGAAGTAATAACCCCCTCCTGTTAGAATGTTTGAGGTAACTTATTTTTGATTCATTCTTACTTCTCTAATATTTTTATATCTGTGCACCTGTAATGATACTGTGACACTGTAATTTCCTTTGGGATCAATAAAGGAATATCATATCTATCTATGAGGCTTGTCTTGCTTCCACTGCATTTCTGAAGAACGGAAGATGCTTGTATTGAATTATTTTAATAAGGCATTGCTATTGAATGCTAGCTTTCATGTTGTCGGGGCAGATTGAAATTTTGCTTAATAGCATGGAGGTTCAAGGCAATTGGGTATTACATTCTGAGTGGCATAAAACATACACATGTGATTCAAACTCATTCCTTTCCCTAACTGCTTCCCAAGTCTCTGTCTACTTTCAATTTCTCACCTTGCTAGTTAGCTCTTTCTTCTCAATTTACTGTTTGAGTTCCTAATCTTCAAATGCAAATTGTTAATCTCTCCAAGAATGAGATCATTCACCAGCTGCAGGGCCCTTCCTGATTACTATTTGCATTCCTTACTCATCGGAGGCTGAGCTAATGCAGGATGCCCTGGTTTCTCCCAAAGAATCAGGAGAATCTCTTGCAATCCCCATGGTTTCCCATAGGTGAATGCAGATTAATTTTGCAAGGATGGTACCCACACATACGCTGTCACTTATTTGAGAACACAAACTCTCATGAATGCTGCTGCTTGTGCCAGTATTTTACCCTGTGAAGTTACTTCCACCCCCTCCCATCCCCATGTGTCTTTCAACAGTAAGCAAAATTTCTGGAAACACCCATCATCCGTATAAGAATAAACAGTTAGCATTTCAGGTTGAAGATCCTTTGTCAGATTGGAAAAGAGGTTTAAAAAAAAAGGTTGGTTTTAAGTTACAAGGAAGTTGGAGGAATAGGTTGGAAAAAGGGAGTATTTTTGATAGATTCATGTTGATGTTGCCATGAAAATGAATAGTTCAGTGTATTAAAGCATTAATGAACTGTGGCGTGCTGCAGATCAAGGTGAGTTTATAGAGTGGGAAAGAAAAACTGAGCCAGTTTTTAAACCTTGTAGCACAGAGGTCCAATTCTGATATATACAGAGAAAGTGAGTTGTCAGGGAATTTGATATATTGCTCAAGAGGAAGATCATGTGCTTTCCAACAAGCTTGCTTTGGACCTCATTATAACAGGGTCTGCACGTTGGTCAAAGGGGAATGGACAATTGTAATAATAGGCAACTGGGCAGTCAGAAATATCCCTGTATACTGAACGCTGTTTATCTGCAAAAGTAGCCACCCAATTTGTCTTTGATTTATAAAATGTGCATGAAACCACACTGTGAACACCGCTGTACAGGAATTTGGGAGAAGTGCAAGTGAATCACTTATTCACTTAGGCTGCGTCCACACTAGACCGGATAAATCTGTAACCGAAGCTTTTTCTCTTCATTTTGACCCTCCGTCGACACTGAAATGGCGCTTTCCAGTGAATAAATCTGAAACGACTAATATCCGGCATAGTGTGTACGGGGTAACCAGCTATTTTTAAAACCGCTGTCATGACTTGCTGGAACAAATGTTGGTGGCAGTGTGGCATTTCATTGTATTCTTGAACGCAACCTCCAACACCACAACAATATCTGACAATAGATGTGTAACAGCCTAATGTAACATTGTATGTAAATACAAGATAACACTGATGAAGACATGTTTTATACATTTAACAAGGTGCTTTATTAATGTATTGCTTGTGCAAACATTCAATAGATGCAATTGGCATTTTTGCCCAGTAACTTGTTTTATTGCACGTTAAATATAGCAAAATAATACACAAATACCTGGCAAAAGTAAAGGCAAACAAATGAGGTAACAGCAAATTTCACTTTTGCCCAGTAACAAGCTTTATTGCATTTAGTTGTAGCTGTCGTCCCTTTCATCGGTGAAGAGACTATGGCTGTAGGAAATGTTTCTGGACAAACATGCACCAAGTCTTTCGTCTGGCAATTTCTTTTTAAGTTTTTCTAGTCTGTAACTGGACAAACGTGCACGAAGTATTGTATCCTGTTTCCTCTTTGCTTGTTTTCTGTGTGTCCTGCGCATGCCCAGTAGGAGGAGATTCGCCCAAATATCTGTTTTAATGTGGACAGAGGTATTATTAAAAACGCCTAGTGTGGATGCCTGTTGTTTTTACGCGAAACCGGCATTTTCAAAATTACCCGGTCTAGTGTGGACGTAGCCTTAGACTGCTTGGTTCTCTGAATGGGAAGAAACAAAAGAAGTGAAAGGACAGGTGTTTCACTTTCTGCATTTAAAACGAAGTGGTTGATGGTGACAGAAGAGTAGCTGAGAGTCTCAAAGACAATAGTCCCTTTGAAATTCTGAAGAGGAATGAGTAGATGGAGCGATGAATAGTGGTGGAATGTTGATGGTACTGGTAAAAATTTCTTTGTTTTTAAATTTCAAAAGGTAGTCCATTGAATCGAAATTGTTGGGGTGGAAGGTGAGGTGCAGAAGAACTGTTTGTGCTCTGCCCAGGAGCGAAAGGGTGCTCCTGTCAGGTGCCACAACTGCATTATGAAATTTTATTAATGGTCCTCAATGTGATCATGGGTTAGGAAGTAGAAAGACATTTTGGTCTCTTGATCCCCTGCCCCTGTGTTTTCTCCCCCCCCCCCCCCCCCCGCTGCTTCAGTCTCAAAATTTCCCCGAATTTGGTCCAATTAAATAATTACAGATGTAGTCAAAAAAGCTGTATGTCTATTGTCATAAAAGATATTCAGACTGTTCATGGAAGCATTCACTACCTCTAGACCTGAGAAGATACTTGCAAATTTTAGGTAACGCAAGTCTAAAAATAGTTGCATCAGTAAAGCATATTCGTGCTGTTCAGGGATCCTGTGAGCAGCTTGGCAACAAAAAAAAGCTTCCTATTCATTTAAGATTTCAGCAGAAATCTTAAAGCTAAGTGCATCAGGGACATGAATTTTTCTGAAGTCAAATTCTTTTGATTAAATTCATTGTATTTGTTTAATAATTTACATGTGGAAGGTTTAGTGTGTTCTCCAGATGTATTTTTAAAACTAAACTAACTTGCAAAACATTGCAAATTTGATTTAATGTAAATGTTTTAAGCTGTCTTGTTTTTTTTCCCCTCTGTTAATATACTTCTGAATCTGAGCTATCTTATAGGTTGTGCATCTGATATTTAATGGCATATTTTTAAATCACACACACAAAATGCTGGTGGAATGCAGCAGGCCAGGCAGCATCTATAGGGAGAAGCACTGTCGATATTTTGGGCCGAGACCCTTCGTCAGGACTAACTGAAAGGAGAGATACTAAGAGATTTGAAAGTAGGTGGGAGGGGGTGAAATGCGAAATGATAGGAGAAGATCAGAGGGGGTGGGATGAAGCTAAGAGCTGGAAAGGTGATTGGCGAAAGTGATACAGAGCTGGAGAAGGGAAAGGATCATGGGATGGGAGGCCTCAGAAGAAAGAAAGGGGGAGGGAGGAGCACCAGAGGGAGATGGAGAACAGGCAGAGTGATGGGCAGAGAGAGAGGAAAAAAAACAAACAACTGAATATGTCAGAGATGGGGTAAGAAGGGGAGGAGGGGCATTAACTGAAGTTAGAGAAGTCAATGTTCATGCCATCAGGTTGGAGGCTATCCAGCTGGTATATAAGGTGTTGTTCCTCCAACCTGAGTGTGGATTCATCTTGACAGTAGAGGAGGCCACGGATAGACATATCAGAATGGGAATGGGACGTGGAATTAAAATGTGTGGCCACTAGGAGATCCTGCTTTCTCTGGCGGACCGAGCGTAGGTGTTCAGCGAAACGGTCTCCCAGTCTGTGTTGGGTCTCACCAATATATAAAAGGCCACACCGGGAGCACCGGACACAGTATACCACACCAGCCGACTCACAGGTGACGTGTCACCTCACCTGGAAGGACTGTCTGGGGCCCTGAATGGTGGTGAGGGAGGAAGTGTAAGGGCAGGTGTAGCATTTGTTCCACTTACAAGGATAAGTGCCAGGAGGGAAATCAGTGGGAAGGGTTGGGGGGGACGAGTGGACAAGGGAGTCGCGTAGTGAGCGATCCCTGCGGAAAGCAGAAAGGGGGGGGGAGGGAAAGATGTGCTTGGTAGTGGGGTCCCATTGGAGGTGGCAGAAGTTACAGAGAATTATACGTTGCACCTGGAGGCTGGTGGGGTGGTAGGTGAGGACAAGGGGAACCCTATCCCGAGTGGGGTGGCGGGATTTTTAAATTTTTAAATTACTAGTTTGGAAGTATTTAGTGTTTGGGTGTTGACTATACAATTTGTCGCTATATACACAAACTATCTTAAACTCAAGAAATATGTAATATAAGACACAAAATATGGGAGCAGGATTTGGCCATTCAGCTACTGAGCAATCTCTGCCATTCTATCATGGCTTTTTTTTAAATAGTTCTTTTACATGTCAACCTCATCCTCCTGCCTTCTTCCATAACGACTGACTTGCCAATCTAGAACCTATCAATTTCTACTTTAAATAAACCCATTGACCTGGCCCCCACAAATTCAGCCAACAAATTCCACAAATTTATCACCCTCTGACTTTGCAAATTCTTCTTCTTTCTCAGTTTTAAAGAGAATAAAAAGGTGTCAAAGGCTGTGCTCTGACATCATAGACTCTACAACTAATGGAAATGTTTTCTCTACGTTCTATTTATCTTGGTCTTTTGGTATTTTGAAGACTTCAAAAAGATTCCACTCGTCCTGAATTCCACTGACTACAGGCCCAAAGGCATTAAATGTGCTGATATGTTAAGCTTTTCATTCCTGTGATCATTCTTGTGAACCTACTCTGGATCCTTTTTGGGACTGTCATACCTTCCTTTTCATATGGAGCCCCAAACATGCGCACAACATTTCAAATGCAATCTGGCCAATACCTTATAAAGCCTCAGAAGTACATCCTTGTATCATAAAAGATCTAGTTCTTGCAAAGTGAGTGGAAACATTGCATTTGCCTTCATTATTACTACTGACTCAACCTGCAAGTTACCCTTAAGGGAATCTTGAACTAGGGTTCCCAAGCCCTTTGCTTATTGATTTCTGAATTCTTTCCCATTTAGAAAATGGTCCACACCTTTATTCTTCCTACCAAAGTGCATAACCCCACACTTCCCTGCCTTATATCCCCCTGCCACTTCTTTGCCCACTCTCAATCTGTCAGTCATTCTGCGGCTTCCTACCTGTGCGATAGTACCTGTCCCTCCATCTGTATCAGTATATTATCTGCAAACTAGGCCACAATGCCATCAGTTCCTTCACCAAGGTCATTAATGTACAAATTGAAAAGTTGCGGCCCCAATTGTAATCCCTGCGGAACTCCACTAGTCATAGCAGCCACCCTGAAAAGGACACCTTTATCCCCAAATTTTTGATTTCTGCCAGTCGATCTTCTATTCATTCTAGTACCTTCTCTTAAACACTATTGGCTCTTAACCTTGCATAGTAGCCTCGCATGTGGCATTTTGTCAGAGGTCTTCTGAAAATCCAAGTAAATAATATTTACCAACTTGCCTTTGTCTGAACTGTTTACCTCCTCAAAGAATTCTAATGGATTTTCCAGGCAAGATCTCCCATTAATGAAACCATGCTGACTTTGCTCTCTTTTATCATGCAGCCAAAAATAAAATGGCGCCAATAAGTGGTGATTCTTTGCATGCAGCTCCAATGGGAATCGTCAAATATTTCTGTTCAGGACTACTACAGCTGAAATCCATAGTCATAGCTGCTTACTTCAGCAAGCAACATCGTTTTAAGACATTTTTTAAAATCTCTCGATACTCAGTTGGCAGATCCCAAACTGCAGATTTGCCAGTGCAGTTCCCCATTAAGAGAATGGAAGTATGAAAGACTAGTCGGACTACAGGTACAATTGAAACACAAAGGCCTTGGAACCCAATTCCCAACTAACCTGCTGGTGAATGTATTGTCTCTGGAAAATAAAATTGAAGACCTTAGAGCAAAATTGTAGTACCAGAGGGACATCATGGACTGCTGTGTACTTCGCTTCTCTGAAGCATGGCTTACTGTTACCATTTCTGACGCAGTGCTGCAGCCTGATGATGTCACCATTCTTCATAAAACAGGACAGCTCAGTCTATTAAAGATAGAGGAGATAGGGTATTCTTTATGATTAACTCATTGTGGTGCACAGATATAGTGGTTCTGTCTCAATCCTGCTCACCCAACCTGGAACATCTAGTGGTTAAATGTCATCCATTTTTTTTCCTGCCATCATCCTGGTGGGGGTGTACATTCCACCTCAAGCCAACATCAGGCAGCCACTGGAGAAGCTGAGCACCATGAACAGCACACCTTGATGTCTTACCTACCATTGCAGGGGATTTCAACCAGGTCAGCTTTGAGGTTTCTGAATAAATATCACCACTATCACCTGTGGAACCAAAGGAGCCAACACACTTGATCCACTGTTACACCGCCATCAAGAATATTTACCATGCCATTCCACCCCCACACTTTGCAAAGTCCTAATACCTGGCTGTACTTCTACTTCTAGAGTAGAGGCGGAGACCAAAGACCTCAGTACAGTTGAAGAACAAGAAGGTGTGGTCAAGGAGGCAGAAGAACACCTACAGGACTGCTTTGAGTTGATGAACTGAACAATATTCAGGGATTCGTCTTGGAATCTGAATGAATACACCACAGTTGTCACCAACTTCGTCAAGACTTGTGTGGATGAGTGTGCCTTCAAGAACATACTGGACATACTCAAACTAAGAGCTGTGGAGGAGCCAGGAAATTCAGAGTCTGCTTAGGGCTAGACTAGAAGTCCAGGTGCGACCTATGGAAGACTAAGAGTGACAAATAACAATTCCGGTTGAAATTAGAGATGGAATCAGATTCACGTTAGCTCTCTCAGGATTTGCAGGCCATTACTTCCTACAAAGCAAAACTAGCATCATGGTGGATGTGATGCTTCGCTCCCAGATGAGCTCAACGCCTTTTTTTTTTGCATACTTTAAAAGGGAGACTAAAACTACACCTGTGCAAAACCCTGCAGCATCTGATGACCATGGGTTTCCTATCTTGGAGGCCGACATCAGAATATCTTTCAAGGGGGTGAATTCTCGCAAGGCATGAGGCACTGATGGTGTATTTGATAGGGCACTGAAAATCTGTGCCAGCTAACTAGCAGGGGTGTTAAGAAACATTTTCAAGCTCTCACTGCTGCTGTAAGAGGTTCCACCTGGTTCAAAAGGATTGCAATCATACCAGTGCCCAAGAAGAGCAGGCTGAGCTGCCTCAATGACAACATTTTGCCCAGTTACGTTCATATCTACTGTGATGAAGTGCTTTGAGAGGTTGGTAATGGCCAGAATCAACTCCTGCGTAAGCAAAGTCCTAAACCCACTGTAATTTGCCTATAGCCACAATACGTTTATACTAGATGCAATCTCACTGGCTCTCCATTTGGCCTTGGATCACTTGGATAATAGCAATACCTGCCCCAGGCTTCCGTTTATTTAGATTACAGCTCAGTGATCAATGCAATCATAACCTCAGTTCTAATCAACAAGCTCCAAATCTTGGGTCTCTGGAACTGGATCCTTAATTTCCTCACCAGGAGACCAGTCAGTACGGATCAGAAATAACATCTGCTTGCTGACAATCAACACTGGTGCACCTCAAGGATGCCCATTGCTATGCTACCTGTGACTGTGTGGCTAGGCACAGCTCAAAAGGCATCTATAAATGTGCCGATGACACAACTATTGGAGGAATTTCAGATGGTGTAGAGGATTGCGCTAGATTGCCTGGTTCAGTGGTGTTGCAATAACAACCTTGCTCTCAACATCATTAAAACCAAGGAATTGATTGTGGACTTTCTCATCAAGGGATTAGCAGTGGAATGGGTGAGCAGTTTCAAGTTCCTGGGTCTCAATTTCTGAAGGTCTATCCTGGGCTCCTTTGTACTATGGTGAGCATTCTAACTGGTTGCGTCACTGTCTCGTACGTAGGGGCAGAAAAAGTTGCATTAAGTTGTAAACTCAGCCTTTCATCGTAGGCACTAGCCTCCCCAGCATTGAAGACACCTTCAAAAGGCAGCATCCATCATTAAAGATACCCATCACCTACGATATGCCCTCTTCTCGCTATTACCTTCAAGAAGTTGTTATGGGGCCTGAAGGTGTACACTTAACATTTTGGGAACATCTTTTTCCTCTCCGCCATCAGGATTCTGAATGGACAATGAACCCAAGACACTACCTCACTTTTTTTTTGCTCTCTTTTTTTTGCATTACTTATTTAATTTTTTATTTATAATCATAATTTACCGATAACCTGTAACATTTTCATGTATTGCAATGTACTACTGTAACAAAAAAAATTTACGTGTCAGTGATTTTAAACCTGATTCTGATTTTGAAAAACAAACACAAGTGTTTAATTCTGAATGTTATGATTTAAGTTTTGTCAAAGACCAGAAAATAAGGTTAGTTCTGAAATGCCAGACTTTTCCTGTGGGATTTCCTTGTCATAAAAGTTCAGTCATCTGTGTCACTTAATCATTAGACAGAACTATATTTTATAAATATTTGAGGCAAAATATCACAAACTTATTGTAACTCTCACTTTCTTAGAAATGTTATTGGTATATCTTCGATTGAATTTTGAGTGTTATATTAGTACTTGAGCTAATATACTGTTTTTTAAAAAGCAGACTTTAACTTTTGGTAACTTCCAGCAACCTCTGATACTTTTAAGTTAGGCTTGGACAGATGTGACCAGCATGGTAGCTGTATATATTTACCTAGATTAGGTTAGAAGAAAGATCAAAACTTGTGGATTTCTTTTTGTAAAATTCTTATTTTCTTCGGGCAATTTGAAAACCATGAAAATAAATATACCAGTATGGTTCGGCATAGATAATTTACTCCAGATTGCTGGATGTTGTGCTCTTTAATAAATTCATACTAAATGTTTGCTACTATTTGTGCAGGCATTGATTGGGCTCCCCAGAGTGATCGCATTGTAACCTGTGGTGCTGACCGTAATGCCTACGTATGGAGCCAGAAAGATGGTGTTTGGAAACCAACATTGGTCATCCTAAGAATTAACCGTGCTGCTACATTTGTGAAGTGGTCTCCTCAGGAAAATAAATTTGCTGTAGGTAGTGGTGCTCGGCTGATCTCAGTATGCTACTTTGAAGGAGAAAATGATTGGTAAGTGAACACTTGGTGAAAATCAACACACAGTAAAGACAGCAGATGCTGGATGGAAAAGCATGCGAACATACTGCAGGAACACAGCAAATCAGGCAGCATCTATGGAGGGAAATGAATGATTGACATTTCAGGCTGAGACCCTTTCCCTGTCATGCCTCCTCTATCTTTTGTTACATCCCCCCCTTCACACCTCTGACTCCCCCTCTTTGTGCTTTGAATATTTCTCTCACCCCACTCTCTCTGACCCATCCAGCCCTTTATGCTCCCCTGGGGTTTTCACTATCCTTCCCCTGCCCCACACCAGAGGCAAAATCAGCAGGAGCTTTAACTTAATATCCCCCTGCACCCACACCTCAAAAAGTTCCATTGCTGGGGTCGTGATGCTGAGCCGTTGTAATAATATGATAAAATGTGAATTCTGTTCTTCTACAGTTTGAGAGAGTAGATGAAGTCAGATGTATCAGTATTACAGTGGAGTAAAGGGAATTACAAAGGTATGAGGAAGAGCTGACCAAAGTTTATCTGGAAGGGGACACTATCAGTGATGATGGCAATACAGCATGGCTGGAGTTTCTGGGGTCAATTTGGCGCAGTATAGATACATACATCCCTATGATGAAGTATTCTAAAGGGAGGGTGAGACAATTGTCGCTAACAAGGGAAGTCAAAGACAGCAGAAAAGGAAAAGAGAGAAATTAAAATACGCAAACATTTGTGGGAAGTTAGAGGATTGGGAAGCTTTTAAATGCCAACAGAAGGCAACTAAAAAGCCAAAAGCAGAGAAGATGAAATATGAAGGTAAGTTAGTAATATAAAAAAGGATACTGTTACGTAACCTCGTAACTAGGTAAACTTACCAGCAAAGATAGCGGGATCAGCTGAGTCAGATGCTACTATTTTCAAACGTTTTATTCAAAAAAGGGGCACAAACGTATGGTTAATACAAAACATTCAGATCATATACGTCGTCACAACTCAATCTAAAACACCGGTGTAATAATAATCATTCAAAACACAAGCTCGCTCGTCGTCTAGGGGTAATGTAGATTTTATATCGTTCGCCGGACATCTAAAAGTCTTTTAGCTCACGGCAGTTTCACTTAGTTGCCGGCGGAAGCGTTGCGTTGGTACACTTTTGTTAGAAAGACAGAGAGAGGGATTTGAGAGTTTACCCGATCGGGTTTCCAACCTGGAGTAGTTCAGTTTGTCGGAGCCTCGTGGGGAATGAACGCTCATCGGTGGTCTCCCCTGTAGCTAAGCCGTTCTTCCGTTGTGGGGGTCGCCAATCCCAGGCAAGGAAAAGACGCACACGAACCCCACCGCCGGTGGTAGCTATTAAAACGCTGTCGCAGGATTTCTAGCGTTTCTCCTGCGTGTGTTTCCTTGGTGCGTCTGAGGGTTGTCCCCCCCCCTCAGACCCTCCTTTATACTTCTTCACGGGATTGCAGGTGTCAATCAGGTTGCAGGTGATGCGATCTCTCTCTCTCAACCAGCCCACTTTGCCCGAGGGCTTTTCACGTGGTCTCCATGAGACAATAGTCAATGTCGCCTTTATTCTGCTTCTCGGGAGAACATGGTCTTCCGCACGTCTCCCTCTCTCTCTCCCATTTCCTGTGTCTATTCAGCACGCCTCTCCCCCTCTTGGGTCAGTTGACCCCCCCTTGACTAGGGCTCTTGCGAATCTCACAAAGGAAGGGGCCGAGGTCATAACACCTCCCCCCATAGCAGGTTTTTTACCAGCGGTTAAAAACAGGTTGGTACAGGACCTTTTTTTTTGAATCTACATACTACACAAGCTTTTCTCTTCACAGAGTACTACCGTTAATACATTCAAGTCAGTATCTAAACAGGTAACAAGTACAGTGCCCCTTTCTTTAATACCTTAACCTCACGTGCCATACTAAAGTCTGGTAGCATCAAACTTCAGCTCAATAACTACCTTATTTATTTGCTTTCTTCAGCAACATAACTAAGGAGGTGTGATCTTAGCTTAGGTGCATCTACAAAAGTTTATACAAATACTAATCGTTTCGGTCGTGGTATTTCACCGGCAGGTCTCCCAAGGGGTGGTCTTTATTATTCACAGGCTTTGGCGCGAACCCGTACAACCGGCGTTGTGGTTTACAAAGGGCATTTATATTACCCATCGCCTTTTCCCAGTGAGTCCCCCCGTGGGGACTGCGAGTAATTTGGCAAGGTACTCTCCCGCCTTTCCTTCCCACAAGGGTTATTCTCTTAACTCCGCGTCCACCCAGGTAGTTAGCCCTTCTGCCAAGACCATACAGGCTGATGTGTTTCAGGGCGAACCTTTCCCCCTGGCCGCATTTAAATTTCGGCTTCCTCGCAGCGCTTTCTTGAATAACAATAGCGTGTGAGGCACCTTTACGTTCCAAATCAACCCGTAATCAGTGCGTAGGCATCATTTTAGACTTTAACCTTTTTCCCTTCGAGTTGGGAACTACAGATTTACCGTTCTCCCCCACAACAACAGTTATCTCCCCATTCATAAGCTCCACATTAACTCTGAACACTCCCCTCAGCACAACCCTCTGGGGACTCGCACTCCCCAAGGTTAACCCTTTCTTCCCCGAACCAAGCCTATCTGATCCAAAAGGACGGCCGTCTCGTCCAGCTGAGTCAAATACCTCAGCTTTTTCCTGAGCTCCGTGACTAGGTTCAGCACCAAGTGCATCCCCATCTTGGACACACTCAAACGGGACATTGGCCTCTTCCAGGCTTTCAACACCCGTACCCTTTTCAAATTCAAACATCCCCCGATCCTTCCAGTTACTCTCTAGGCAGCCCCCCGTTGGGGAAGGCGCAACCCTGCGAGCTGAAACAACCTCCTCGGCCATTCCAGCTGACTTCTCCACAGCAAGGATACCCTTCCTCTCTAAGACTGCCCTCATTTCACTCTCTGGACCATCGGGAACACCTTTAGAACTCTCAACTTCTCCAAACAATTCTGCCAAACCGGACAGATCAACCGTGTCCAACTCTGGACCTTTTAACAGCTTTATCCGTTTCTCATCTTTATTTCCTACCTCTAGGACCTTTCTGTTCACTAAGGGGGGGGGGGCTATCTCCTCGCCCTTACCCCCTTTCACTTTACTACTTTCTGTTTTACCACCCTCGGAACCCTCGTGGTATAGGGTCGGTAAAAACGTCTTGGCCAATTCACTACTGGCCCGATTTAAACTGCTCTGGTTCTCAGCTGCTTTTCTCGACAGGCTGCAAGTGTCCGCGCATGCGGGATAGCTCGGGGACTCTATGGGTGGGGCCTCAACACGCACCGGTCGGTGGGTCATAGTCATGGCCGACCAAACTTTTCCTCCTGCTAAATTGTTTCCAAGGAGGACATCCACATCAGTTCTTGGGAATTCTGATGGCACCCCCATTTCAACTGATCCATACACCAGCTCACAATCCAAAATGACCCTACGCAAAGACACCCTTTCTGTCCCTTTTCCTATTCCTCTCAGGGCTACCTCGCCCGTCGGAGGTCCGAATTGTAATACGTTACGGCTAATTAATGATAGCTCCGCCCCCGTGTCTCTCCAAATCCGTACGGGAATTGGCGGGTCCCCCTTCCTCACAGACACGGTTCCGTGTGACATATAAATCTCCGACCCCTCGCGCTCTCTGCTCCCCTGGGACCCTCTTGCCGATTTTCTGATTACCACTGCACACCCAATAGGAATCGCTGCTTTCCCTCTCTCTGGCTCCTTTCTTGGAGCAAAGCATTTAGATGCAATATGACCCACCTTTCCACAATTAAAACAGGTCACACCAGGACCTCTCCTGCCATCTTGCCTCTCCTCCTCAATTTTACCACTAGCTCCCAGCGGGATCTCCGCCTCAGCCGGCGGACTTTCTCTACCGTTCCCACGGTCTCTCTGGTAACTTTTTGGCGAGGAAAACTTTGTCTTGTGGGTTAGGGCATATTCATCTGCGAACCTAGCCATCTCTGAGATGGACTGATTCGTCCTCTCATTTAAATACATTCGGATCTCCTCCGGAACACAACCTTTAAATTCCTCAACCAAAAATAACTCCCTGATACGCCCATAATTCTCGGCACCTTTTCCGCGGTGCACCAGCGATCCAAGAGCACACCCTTCTCGTGGGCTAGCTCGGTATACGTTTGATTCCACCCTTTCCTTAAATTTCGGAACCTTTGTCTATACGCCTCAGGTACTAACTCGTAACCTCGGAGAATGGCCTCCTTTACGTGATCATAATTCCCGTCCCTTTCTGGGGGCAGCGTGGCATATACCCGCTGTGCTTTCCCTCGTAACACACTTTGTAACAACGCCACCCACTGCTCTCTGGGCCACTTCTGATTCACTGCCACCTTCTCAAAAAGCAAGAAATAACTATCAACATCCGTCTCCTCGAACGGAGGGACCAACCTCAACGCCCGACTAACATCAAACCCCTCCTCGCTCTCTTGCCCTTGAGCTCTTCGCTCTTGCTTTCGCCTGTCCAGCTCCAATTCATGGCTCCTTTGTTTCTCTTTCTCTTCTGCTTCTAGCTGCTTTAGCTGGAGCTCATGACCCCGTTTCATCTCTAATTCCTTTAGTTTGAACACCTGCTCCCTTTCCTCAGCCTTTTCCTTTGCAGCTAGCTGCTTTACTTTAAGATCATGGTCCAACCTTGCTTTCTCCAACTCTGCCTGATCTGTCCCACTTGCTAATCTCTTTTCGGGGATATTTTCTAAATCCTCAGCTGCAAACACCTTCTTCCTTACGTAATACTGTTGTATGATCCTTCGCACTTCCTGCTTTTTCATTGCTGGCTTCACCGCTGTGAGGTCTAACGCCTTTGCCAAATTTACCAAGTCTGATTTTGTGGCCTTCCCTAGCGCCTCTACCGTCGGGTTTCTCATAAAGTCATCCACATCCATCTTTGCTGGTTTCCTGTCTGGCTACCTGCGTAACCAGATTTAAGTTTGGACTTACAGCCCGATTCACTTTGGTTTCAAATCCGGGACGAGAACTCCACTTGTTACGTAACCTCGTAACTAGGTAAACTTACCAGCAAAGATAGCGGGATCAGCTGAGTCAGATGCTACTATTTTCAAACGTTTTATTCAAAAAAGAGGCACAAATGTATGGTTAATACAAAACATTCAGATCATATACGTCGTCACAACTCAATCTAAAACACCGGTGTAATAATAATCATTCAAAACACAAGCTCGCTCGTCGTCTAGGGGTAATGTAGATTTTATATCGTTCGCCGGACATCTAAAAGTCTTTTAGCTCACGGCAGTTTCACTTAGTTGCCGGCGGAAGCGTCGCGTTGGTACACTTTTGTTAGAAAGACAGAGAGAGAGATTTGAGAGTTTACCCGATCGGGTTTCCAGCCTGGAGTAGTTCAGTTTGTCGGAGCCTCGTGGGGAATGAACGCTCATCGGTGGCCTCCCCTGTAGCTAAGCCGTTCTGCCGTTGTGGGGGTCGCCAATCCCAGGCAAGGAAAAGACGCACACGAACCCCATCGCCGGCGGTAGCTATTAAAACGCTGTCGCAGGATTTCTAGCGTTTCTCCTGCGTGTGTTTCCTTGGTGCGTCTGAGGGTTGTCCCCCCCCTCAGACCCTCCTTTATACTTCTTCACAGGATCGCAGGTGTCAGTCAGGTTGCAGGTGATGCGATCTCTCTCTCTCAACCAGCCCACTTTGCCCGAGGGCTTTTCACGTGGTCTCCATGAGACAATAGTCAATGTCGCCTTTATTCTGCTTCTCGGGAGAACATGGTCTTCCGCACGTCTCCCTCTCTCTCTCCCATTTCCTGTGTCTATTCAGCACGTCTCTCCCCCTCTTGGGTCAGTTGACCCCCCCCCCCCCCCCTTGACTAGGGCTCTTGCGGTTCTCACAAAGGAGGGGGCCGAGGTCATAACAATACCAGAAGCTTTTTTTCCAGATACCGTACATACATAAAGAGTAAAAGAGAGGTGAGAGTAGGTATTGGACTGCTGAAAAGTGACACTGGAGAGGTAGCAATAGAGGACAAAGAAGGCAGATGAATTGAATAAATATTTTGCATCAGTCTTTACTGTAAAAGACACTGGCAGTATGCCAGAAATTCAAGAGTGTCAGAAACAGAAGTGAGTGTAGTTGCTATTATTAAGGAGAAGTTGCTTGGAAAACTGTAAGTAGATAAGTCAACTGTACCATATGGACTACACCCAAGTTCTGAAAAAGGTAGCTGAAGAGATTGTGGAGGCAATTAGTATCTTTCAAGAACTGCTAGATTCTGGAATGGCTCCAGAGGACGGTAAAATTCTAAATGTCACGCCACTCTAACAAGGGAGGGAAGCAGAAGAAAGGAAATGATAGTCCAGTTAGCCTGACTTCAGTGGTTGGGAAAATACAGATGAGGTTTTTGGGTACTTGGATGCATACGATAAAATAAGCCAAATTCAGCATGGTTTCCAGGAGGGCAAATCTTGCCTGACAAATCTGTTGGAATTCTTTGAGGAAGTAACAGGCAAGATACACAAAGGAGAGTCAACGGGTGTTTACTTTTATTTTCAGAAGACCATTGACAAGGTGCCACACATGAGGCTACTTAATAAGATAAGAGCGCATCGTATTAAAGGAAAGATAATGGCATGGATGGAGGATTGGCTGATCGTTAAGAGGCAAAGAATGGGGATAAAGGGGTCTACTTTGGTTGACTGCCAGAGTTGTGTTCTGCAGGAGTCAGTATGAGGACCATTTCTTTTCATATTATGTGCCAATGATTTGGATGACGATTTATGGCTTTGTAGTTTAGTTTGCAGAGGATAGAAAGACAGGTGGAGGCACAGATAGTGTTGAAGGAGCAGGGAGTCTGCAGAACTTAGGGATGTGCATGGTAGTGCACTTTGCTAGGAGGAATAAAGGTGTAGACTATTTTCTAAATGGGGAGAAAATTCAAAAATCAGAAGTGCCAAGTGATTTGGGAGCCCTTATGTAGGATTCCCTGAAGGTTAATTTGCAGGTTAAGTGGGAAGGCAAATGCAATGTTAGCATCCATTTTGAGAGGGCTAGAGCATAAGAGCAAGGATGTAATGCTGAGGCTTTATAAAATGTTGGTCAGACAGTGCTTGGAGTGTTGTGAGCAGTTTGGGGCACTTATCTGAGAAAAGATGTGCTGGCATTGGAGAGGGTCCAGAGGAAGTTGATGAGAATGATTCTAGGAATGAAAATGGTTAACGTGGACTTTTTTAACTTTGGGCCTGTACTTGCTGGAGTTCCTGAAGACTGAGGGGAGATCTCATTGAACCCCATTGAATATTGAATGGGCTAGATAGAGTGGATGTGGAGAGGATCTGTCCTATAGTGGGTAAGGAACCAGAGGGCATAGCCTCAGAATCGAGGGACATCCACTTAGAATAGAGTTGAGGATGAATTTATTTAACCAGAAGATGGTGAGTCTGTAAAGTTCATTGCCATGATCTCCATGGACAGTTGTGGAGGCAAAGTCATTGAGTATACTTAAAGCAGAGGTTGATAGGTTCTTGATTAGTCAGGGCAGCAAAGGTTACAGGGAGAAGGCAGGAGAATGGGGTTGAGAGAGAAAATAAATCATCTATGATGGAATAGTTGAGAAGACTTGATGGATCAAATGGCCTAATTCTACTATATTTTGCGTTTTTATGGTCTAACCCATTAAAGGCTAAAGATTAAATGTGGCACCCTCCTGATTTCCATAGTTCATACGTTTTTTAACTTAAGCAGCCAAGCTACCTAATAAATTATTGATCAAATTTATATGTGTTCTCCTTTATGTAAGAAACACAAGAAAATACAGGAATAGAAATTGTACTTCGGTCTATCTAAAATTGATAGTTTCATTATTATGTATTCAATTACACTTTAAGTATTAAGTGCAGTGGTTCTGGATATAAATAAGCATGGTCGGAAATGGAGAAAGTTTAGTAGAGAACGGTAAGGTACTAGTCAAATTCTCAACAGATTAATTAGACCCAGACTGAAATGTTTTTAATACTTTACCTCTTAGGAGATGCGGCTGCAGACTGACTAGTTTTGAACTCCATATTCTAAGGATTTTTTTTAAAAGAGAAAATTGCCCACCATTAAGAACATCTACCATAAATGCTGCCCGGGCAGGGCAAAAATCATTATCAAGGATGCATCTCACCCTAACCATGGGCTTTTTACTCTCCTCCCATCTGGTAGGTGCTACAGGAGCCTCTGCTCCCACACCAGCGGGCACATGAAGAACTTCTTCCCTGAGGCTGTGACCCTGCTGAACCTCATATCACAGCGCTAAGCAGTATTGCACCCATATTGTACTGTCTCAGTACTTTTATATTCGTGTGCTGTAGCACTTACTTTTTATTTGCAGTTACTCTGTAAATAACACTATTCTTTGCATTTCTGGTTAGATGATAACTGCATTTCATTGGCTTTGAGTATCTGTACATGGCACAATGACAATAAATCTAAAAATCGAATCTAAAAAGAAGTCTGGTATGAAGGAGATGGTGTAGTAGTCAAAATGATAAAGAGAATAAAAGTTGGAAAACAATATTTGCTGTAGAAAATAATATGTAAAATTAGTTTGGGTGTAGGTTAGAAACAACATGAGGTTAAAAATAACTGTGGTGGATGTAATATTAATCCTTGTAATAGAAGTATCCATTTTATAAGTCAAATTTCATTGTTGAATTTCACCACCCACATAAACCCAGTTTTTGGTTGATTTGAGGAAAAGGGTATTGAAAAATCAAAACCTCAGGCCTGGCACAAAACTTGGATCTGTCAGCAACAGTGATCCTTGCCTTCTTGGAGGGTCTGATATCTGGACAGCCTACCGCATGCATCTCATACTGCTGGAAAAATATCGTAAACACTGTCTCCATAAAATCCTCCTAATTCATTGGAAAGGCATTAAGGAGAATAGATCACAGGGAATAAATGAGGTAATATGGTTGATGGGGATTTTTTGTAAGTCAGTTGAGATTCTGTGGGCCAAATTGTCTCCTTTGATATCATCACAATGTCCCTTTGCCACAGTAATAGTTTGTGGGACTGTCAGACAGATCAGTGGGAATACTGTTCTTCAAGGAGGGTTGAGCATATTCTTGAGTCTTTTTCCCATCTGCCTGGTAATCTCTTCCCATGACTAGCTTGCAATGTAGGTCCATTTCAGGAGTCTGGTGTTGAAGATATGAGCAATGTAGTCTGCCCAAGATAACCAACTTAATGTAATTCAGGCCTCAAAACTGGGGTTATTGGCTTATAGGAGAGGATAGTTTATAGAATTAACTTGCCAACTAGTATGTATTTACCTTGTGTGAAGAAATTCAAGCACCTGGGAAGCCCACAAAGTCATAGAAGGTGCAAAAATGACACACTGTTCTTCCAGGATTAGGATTACACCTGGAATGCTGGAGCTTTGGCATATCAGTTTTAACTGCTGTGCCACTGTGTTGTCCAAACCTCAAGCCCATAAAAGCCATGCATAAATGTCAGGAGTAGTAGCCCATTTTACAAACTATACACTCCTATTCAGTCAGCCATCAACTGCCCCAGCAATGGAACTCTGCATTTTCCACATTGGCCTCACTGGACTGAAGAGAAGTAACTACTTAAAGAAGAATTAAGTTGTGCTAGGCAGCAAGGAGAAGCATGTACATTGTTAATAAAGCAATCTTGGAGAACTTTAGTTAAAGAGCAAACCTGATTTTCAATAGTTATGTGGAAGATATGGTAAAGAATGAAATGGTGCATTTTTTTCTCTAAATCAGTAGGTCAAGGAACCAGCTAAGGATGAATTATACATAGTGTTTATAACTTCTATAAAATTTTGATTTTTAAAAATCTATAAAATACCATAAGCTTATTAAGTAAATATTAGGCTCACGGCAGTGATGGAACTATATTGGCATAGGCTGAAAATTGATTTGCAGACAAAGGATACAATAGAAGTAAGCCCATTAAATTTGTATTAAACTTGGTATTTTAGAATCAATGTCAGTGATTTAAGAAGGAGACAAAGTTTAATGCATCTGATTTTGCCGATGGTACAAAGCTATAAAGAAGGTGCAATAAACCTACAAAGGGACAAAGGGTAAGTTGTAATATGGAAAAATTAAAAAAGCAATAACGAGAAATAAAACATTCTTAAATAGACAAATGTTGATGTTAACAGTATGTTGGGTCTCAGGGAGATTTTGGACTTGATTTGAAATGTTTTCCAGCTTAAAAACTGAAGGAGCATTAAATTTATTTAAATTGTTTTTATGTTATGCATGTGTAGCACTGATTGACACCTGGAAGCTGAGATTCTGTCTTGAAGCAGTGCCCAGTATTTAAGGAGCAGGTGCATAGGACTGAACAGAATTTTGACTAAATGGACAGAAGTTTTATGATGGTCAATAATATCTTAATTGAAAATATTTTTAAATAAAAGAATGCATCTGTTTGGCTTTAACAATTAGCTATATTTCCTACTTTTAGGTGGGTGAGTAAACACATCAAGAAGCCAATTCGTTCTACTATCCTTAGCCTTGACTGGCATCCCAATAATGTCTTACTGGCAGCCGGTTCATGTGACTTCAAATGCAGGTAAGATGCACAGCAGTTTTGAAGGAGGTTTCAAAGTAAAGTATAAAGTGTCATTCTTGGCAGTTTGACATAGAAAATATCAGATACAAAGTTTTCATAGAAAAAACCTACAGCACAATACAGTCCCTTTGGCCCACAAAGCTGTGCCGAGCATGTACTTACTTTAGAAATTACCAAGGATCGCCCATAGCCCTCTATTTTTCTAAGCTCCATGTACCTATCCAGGAGTCTCTTAAAAGACCCTATCGTCTCCACCTCCACCACCGTTGCCAGCAGCCCATTCCATGCACTCACCACTCTGTTTTTATAAAAAAAAACACAAAACAAAACTTACCCCTGACATCTCCTCTGTATCTATTTCCAAGCACCTTAAAACTGTGCCCTCTCATGTTAGCTATTTCAACCCTGGGAAAAAGCCTCTGACTATCCAAACAATCAATGCCTCTCATCATCTTATACCCCCCTATCAGGTCACCTCTCATCTTCCACCACTCCAAGGAGAAAAGGCTGAGTTCACTCAACCTATTCTCATGAAGGCATGCTCCCCAATCCAGGCAACATCCTTGTAAATCTCCTCTTCACCTTTTCTATAGTTTCCATTTCTTTCTTGTAGTGAGGTGACCAGAACTGATCACAGTACTCCAAGTGGGGTCTGACCAGCATCCCATATAGCTGTAACATTACCTCTCAGCTCTTGAACTCAATCCTGTGGTTGATGAATGCCAATGCACTGTATGCCTTCTTAACCACATAGTCAACATGCACAGCAGCTTTGCGTATCCTGTGGACACGGACTCCAAGATCCCTCTGATCCTCCACACTGCCAAGAGTCTTACCATTAATACTATATTCTGCCATCATAATTTGACCTACCAAAATGAACCACCTCACATTTATCTAGGTTGAACTCTGTGTGCCACTTTTCAGCCCAGTTTTGCATCCTATCACTGTCCCACTGTAACCTCTGATAGCTCTCCACACTATCCACAACACCCCCAACCTTTGTGGCATCAGCAAATTTACTAACCCTTCCCTCTACTTCCTTATCCAGGTCATTTAGAAAAATCATGAAGAGAAGGGTCCCAGAACAGATCCCTGAGGCACACCACTGGTCACCTACCTCCATGCAGAATATGACCTGTCTACGACCACTCTCTGCCTCTGTGGGCAAGCCAATTCTGAATCCACAAAGAAAGGTCCCCTTGAATCCCATTCCTCCTTACTTTCTCAATAATCCTTGCATGGGGTACTTTATAAAATGCCTTGCTGAAATCCATATACACTATATCTACTGCTCTACCTTCATCAATGTGTTTAGTCACATCCTCAAAAAAAAAATTCAATCAGGTTCATAAGGCATGACTTGCCTTTGACAAAGCCATGCTGACTATTCCTAATCATATTATGCCCCTCCAAATATCCATAAATCCTGCCTCTCAGGATCTTTTCCATCAACTTACAAACCACTGAGGTAAGACTCACTGGTCTATAATTTCCTGGACTGTCTCTACTCCCTTTCTTGAATAAGGGAACAACATCTGCAACTGTCCAATCCTCCGGAACCTCTGCCGTCCCCATTGATGATGCAAGGATCATTGCCAGAGTTTCAGCAATCTCCTCCCTCCCCTCCCACCGTAGCCTGGGGTATATCTCATCCTGTCCCAGAGACTTGTACAACATGATGCTTTCCAAAAGCTCCAGCACATCCTCTTTTTTTTTAATGCCTATATATGCTTAAGCTTTTCAATTCGCTGTAAGTCATCCCTACAATCACCAAGGTCCTTTTCCGTAGTGAATACTGAAGCAAAGTATTCATTAAGTACCTCTGCTATCTCCTCTGGTTCCATACATACATATCCACTGTCATACTGGATTGGTCCTATTCTCTCGCATCTTGTCCTCTTGCTCTTTTCCAATGGGATCATTCTAAATTCAAGAAAAATACACCATTCAGTTGGTATAAGTATCAGCCACTTAAAAGGTTCTAACTGGAGTGAAGTTTGGACCTTTTACTATAGATGACGGATTTTGATTGAAGTGTAAGATAATTTGGGTATGAAAAATGTGGTGAAATTTTCAATAGGCTTCTGAGAACATTGTCGTAATGCCAGCATCACTCTATCCTGGATTATCTTTATAAGAGTCTGCTATGTCTTGTTTAAATGTCATGGTTCCCATCTTTTCTATAACCATTGCTGAAAGAGTGAAAATACCTTAACCAAAAATCTTTGTGATTTCTTGGTTAGCTCCCTTTATTAATGCTATTGAAACTTCCTTGGTCGAGATTGAAGATCTCTTCAGTATTTTAGTACTTTTGGGATACATTCACTGGAGCAAAGAGTCTTGGGGTCACCTAAATTATGTTCTCTCATTCTTGTTACAATAGAGAAAATACTTACAAATTTGTCCACTTTTAGAGTCTTCCCAAGCTCTAGAACAAACAACTTGTACCTTTGGCTATTATGCAGTTAAATCTCATAAGATCATATAGCACTGAAACAAGCCTTTCAGCCCATGGGGTCCATGAGGACCAGCAAAAACCATTTATACTAATCCTTTTTTATTCCTTCCGTATTCTCATCAACCCCACCCCCACCACCACCACCACCACCACTACCACCACAAATTTCTACCATTCACCTATACACTAGAGGTAATTTACAGTGGGCAATGAAACCACCAAGCCTATACAGACAAAGGGAGAGCATGCAGTTAAAATATGCACTGAATAAGTACTTAAGATGGCCTGTTCTTTATTCTTTAGTTTTGGTTGGTATATACAGAAAACCTGTAAAACTATTCCATGCAAGATGTGTTAAAACAATATTTTCACAATCTATTAGCTTTAGTTTATTAATGGTATAGTTTAGACATTTAAATTCTGTCCAATTGTATAGGCACCTTGAGTTATCACAAATGTAAGTGCTAAAAATTATTTTGAATAGGTTTTGTTTTTAATAGCAATTTTATTTTCTGGAAAATTTGGATTGACAAACTTCTCAGGTATCCAGCTGGATACAAAATTCCTTTAAGCTTAAATTAACAGAAGTGGATTTGTCATTGTGTTACTTAGTGAATTGGGGAAAAGCAAATTTTAGTCATTTATTGATGGTATTAGAATAGGAATCTATTGTCGAGCAAAGATCACTTCGGTCTTGACCTTATTTCTGTTGGAAGGAGGCTTGAAGGACCATGCTGACTACTTCCTTGTACAGAGTACAGTATAGGAAATTGGGAGCATATGAACATTAAATGCTCAAACACAGTGAAGGCATTCACTTAACCTCAGATTTATTTTGACATGAACAGAAAAGCTATGATGAATAAACATTGAAATATTTGCTGTCATTTGAGTTTTCTTTAATATATTAACCAGTGTGTTGTAACTTTGCTGCTTCACAACACTTCTGATATGTTTTCTTTATAGAGTGTTTTCTGCTTACATTAAAGAAGTAGACACAAAGCCTTCAGCCACACCTTGGGGTTCCAAAATGCCTTTCGGACAAGTGATGGCAGAGTTTGGTGGTGCCGGTAGTGGAGGTTGGGTCCATAGTGTTTCTTTCTCTGCCACAGGAAACCGCCTGGCATGGGTTAGTCACGACAGCACTGTATCTGTTGTTGATGCTGGTAAAAATATGGCGTAAGTACTGTTATTAATTTTTCAGCTTAATGGTGGCTTTTGTTGGCCCTAAAAGAGTTAAAACACATTGAAAGAAATATATAAAATAGTTTTGATTTCTTTTAAACTTTGTTATATTTGTGTTGAGGTTTTCTATGGTGGATGAATCAATTTTTCCTTCAGTTTTAATTTTAATAAATGTAAAATATTGCAAATCATTTAAAATAATGCTTTCTTTTGTAATATATGTTCAAACCACAAGGTGTCAGTGTAATACCATGTAAGCCTTCTTGTCACATATTGGAATTGATTTACAATAGTAGCTTTACAAACACTTTCTATAAGAAATTAATACTGTTATATCAAATTTTAAAGAGTAAATTTCAAAGAGTAATCAAGGTAATTCCATTTCCTATTTACTACGTAAGCCCCATAATTTTTTTTTAACATTTTTATAATTTGCATCCACCACTTTTATTTTTAGACATTGCATCTATCAGCAGTTTAAATTGTTTTCCAAATCAGAATACTCCTCTAAAAGTAAAATCGTATTGTCCTTTGTTCTTAACCATTCCAATAATGGTAACTGTCATCAACCTGAAACGTGAGCTCTGTTTTTGATTCTACAGATGCTGAGTATTGCAATATTTTCTGTTCCTATTTCTAGCAATTGTCTTATTTTGCTTTTGGAATTTCTCCTTGTATATTGTCTGGATTTTTTTTTAAATAAATTTCTATCAGATTTAATAAATGTCTTGGTTTCACAGAGAACAACCTTAACTTTAACATTCTATGCACATAACCGAAGTAACTTATCTCTGAAACTTTCTTGTATATTTTCTGTTAGACCTTAGTAACCCTCCTAAATCCTCCTTGAAGCACACATAATGGAGACATTCTTCAATATGCTAAAAGGATGCATTTCCAGAGAATGTTCTGTTAAGCAAAATTTTGTACATTGGAAGTACTGAGTGAAATGAATTATGGATCTGATTCATTCCTTAGTGTGGAAAATGACATGTTATTCATTATGGTGAAAATATACAAACCAAAGTCATTACTCTGTAGGGAACAATTCTAAAGTTAAATGTTCATAAATCATAGAATTACTGAACTCCTGTTGTGGTCAACAGAAGCTTAATAAAAGTTTCAGCATAATTTCTGTACAAATTTCCTTTTGTATTTTATTCCTGTATATAAGATCTCGAACTATAACCTTATCAGCTTTCTTTTCAAACTTTCATGCCACTTACAAATATTTGGTCAACTGAGTCCCAAAGTCTTTATCCTCTTTACAATTGTGATTTTTAGATAGATAGATAGATACTGTATTTTCTTGCCTTGTTCTTCCTATCAAAACATGTAGTTTTGCACCTTGTCTACCATTTGTTTGTCCATTCTGTTAGCTTAATATATCTTTTTGAAAGTTCTCATTCTCAAAATGCAGCTATATCTTTAATGGTGAAACCGATATTCACAGCTGCTATCGTTCAGCTTTTTTTCACCGATAGTTTTATCTCCAAATTCTAACTAACCACTTCTTATTCAATTGCAGGTTTTGTCCACTGATCTTTCTTTCCAGTTTTCAAACTTCCTAAAATTATGCTTTCCTACTTTTCTGCTTTTATACTAGGTTGCTTTTCCTTATCTATAGCCAATATAGAACATAGAAAGCTACAGCACATTACAGGCTCTTTGGCCCACAATGTTGTGCCAACCATATAACTTTAGAAACTGTCTAGAATTTCCCTACTGCATAGCCCTCTATTTTTTCTAAGCTCCATGTACCTATTTAAGAGCCTCTTAAAAGATCCCATTATACTTGGCTCTACCACCTTCGCTGAGAGCACATTCCATGCACCCACTCTCTGTGTGGAAAAACTTACCTCTGAGATCCCCCTTGTACCTAATTCCAAGCACCTTAAAACTATGCCTTCTTGTATTAGCTATATTAGCTCTGGGGGAAAAAGCCACTGGCCATCCACACAAATGCCTCTCATCATTTTATACACCTCTATCTGGTCACCTGTCATCCTCCATCGCTCCAAGGAGAAGATCAAGTTCACTCAACCTATAAGGCATGCTCTCCAATCCAGGCAATATCCTTGTAAATCTCCTTTGCACATGTATTGTCTTACCAACATTTGTTCCATTTGATGCATTTCATTCCTTAAAATATGGTTCAGTGGGTCATCTTTTCTTCTGAATGTACTTCTGAAATTTGACCCCTTTTCTCTTTGGTAATAGCTGTTTATTTTGGAATAGTTTCACAAATCCAACTCCATTGTAAACAGTAGCATGTCAAACGTTGGGCCACACTCAGGGATGCTTCAATAAAATCCTACCACTGGTTAGAAAATTGCACTTTGAAGTTTCACTTTACCTAATTTTTGCCACTGGTACATTGTGAAATTTTCCCTGTAATCAGTATCACGTAAGTTGTTGTTGAGTGAGATCCCACAAAGATCTTTGAAGTACAATGATAGTGATAAAATTGTTTCTGAATCACACCTTGCATATAAAAATTTATGCTTTTAATCTAGTATTTGATAAAAGCTGATTTTTTTTTTTTTTGCAAGCAAGGAGTGTTTTGAATGTAATAACTGTCCCTAAAGCAGTATTTTCTCCGTTAGTTATCTGCACAAGGTGGAGTGAAATTGGAAGTATGTCTTTAAGTACCAGGTTGTCACGTGCCTTACAGACCAGGAATGCAAGAAATCAAAGCCTGAGGGAAAGAATTATTTTTTAATTCAATCTGCTCATGAAAGACTGGAAGGGAACTGGTGTACACTGTTTGTGAGAGTGGTTTGAATCTCTGGAATTCAAAACTACTTGACTAGAAATGGACACATGCTTCTGTCCACATTTCTACTTCCCAGCTGCAGTATTCTACTTTTACAAACTGAAATAGTGATAAAATAGTATTGGTTAAAAGACACATGCTTTGAATTTAAATGTAATCTTTCTTTTTAGGACTTCTCAAGCGAAGACTGAATTCCTCCCCCTGTTGAGTGTGATTTTTGTCTCTGAAACTAGCATAGTGGCAGCAGTGAGTACAACTTGATTTCATGTTACAAAAGCCTATCAGATAAACTCAAACCTGCTTTAGGTGACCACTTTAATATTACAAAACCAATCTGATATCAATAAATTCAGACAAATCAAAACTTCTGTAGTATATAGCTCGTTACCAAGCTGTACAGTCAGCTTGGGAGAATGGTAGAAGAGGTAACATTGGTTATGTACAACGTTCAGTGATTTCTGTTTGGAAATGTTCACCTCAACTGGGGAAGTCTTTGCTATGATGTCAGTGTAAGCTATCAATTTGAAGATAGTTCTAAGCTTCCACCCTGAGGGGGAAAAAGGCACAATTCCCCATATCCCCATAAGAATATTGCTCACTAATAAGAATACAAAAAATATTGCTCACTAATGTTCAAAGGAACTGAAATTAAGTGTGATTACTATATTAATACATCATAAAACATGTGCAGAATAAAACCATTTGATGCACTGAGTCTGCTCTGCCTTTTGATCATGGCTGATAATTTTTCCCTCTCAACCCCATTCTCCTGCCTTCTCCCAGTAATCATTGCCTTCTCATCAAGAACATATTAACCTCTGCTTAAAATATACCCAATGACTTGACTTCCACAGCAGTCTATAGTAATGAATTCTACTGGTTTATCACTCTCTGGCTAAAGAAGTTCCTCCTCATCTCTGTTCTAAAGGAATGTCTTTTTATTCTAAGGCAATGCCCTCTGGCCCTAGACTCTCCCACTACTAGAAGCGTCCTCTCCACGTCCATTCTTGCCCTTTCAGTATTCAGTAGGTTTCAATGAGATCCCACCTCATTCTTCTAAACACCATAGAGTACAGGCTCAGAATCATCAAATACTCCTTGTGTATTAAACCTTTCTTACCCGGGATCATTCTTGTAAACTTCCTGGCCCCTCTCTGATACCAGTACATTCTTTCTTAGATAAGGGATCCAAAACTGCTCACTATACTCCAAACGTGATCTGACCAATACCTTATGAAACCATTGCATCCTTGTTTTTAGATTTTAGTCCTCTTAAAATGAACGTTAACATTGTATTTGTCTTCCTTACGACTGACTCAACCTGTATGTTAACCTTTAGGAATCCTACACTAGGGTTCCCAAGTTTCTTTATACCTATGATTTCTGATTTGCTTCCCATTTAGAAAATAGTCTATGCCTTTGTACCTTCTAACAAATTGCATGGCCACACACTTCTCTACACTGTGTTATAGGTTTGGAATTCTATCTTTTTGTATTTTCCAAATTAAACTCTTTTCTGAATATTGACAATCTGGTTTTAGGTTCGCAAGTTGTGCATGTGTTTCATTAGTTATCCTTGAATGAGCATCAGATTTTATAGATAATTACAGTTTTCTCTATATCTTCAGGGCCATGATTGCTGTCCGATGCTTTTCACATATGATGATCGTGGTTCTTTAACCTACATCTCCAAGCTAGACATTCCAAAGCAGAGCATTCAGCGCAACATCTCTGCCATGCAGCGTTTCCACAATCTGGACAGAAGGGCCACTACAGAGGATCGAAATACCACACTTGAGACCCTCCACCAGAACAGCATCACGTAAGTGGATGACCCTCAAAGAGACATGTCGTATGTTTGCTTCAGTAAAGAATCTCTTAAATCAATAGATTGGAGGTTTTGGCTATTTAAAGTCACCATACAGCCTCACAGAATCTGAGTTCTGGTAACTGTTTGGTTACAAACTTTAACTCAGACTTGGGTTTTAGACCGATGTTTCTTGAGTATGCTAGGTCCAGAATCCTGGGGCTATTCTATTAGACTTAGAATTTCACTTCCAAATTATCAATTTGTAAGATGGCCTGTAAGATGGTGTGTTAAATATATAGAACCATTACAGACAGGGCTTGTGGAATTTTTGGCATCTAGCAGTAAATTTCCCATGTAATGTAGACCTGGCTAAGTGATATGCTGATAGAGTTAAGTAAAGAAATGCGGGGGTTGTAAGTTCATGTGGAGCATTAATGATGGTTCCTCACAATAGACTAGCGTCTTATCTGGGGGGAGTCTCATTCTCTCGGTCGCTTCACACCACGGAAACCAGCATAAGCACCAGCCTGATGAACCTATGAGGCTCGGGACAGACTTAACTTTTTAACTTTTATTAATAATGTTTGAGCCAATTTCTATTATAGAAACCAGGTGATTCAATAGGTCCACACCACCTCAGTTGAAAAGAAAAGCAAACTGGATTCTGCAAACTAATTTTTTTTTCCCCCTCTGCAGCCAGGTCTCCATATATGAAGGTGATAAGAGAGATTGTTGGAAGTTTTGCACTACTGGGATTGACGGCGCAATGACAATTTGGGATTTGAAGGTGAAGCTACATCTTGGGGAATGCTTTAGGCTTTCTTTCAGCAAATAAGTAGTCTTTAATTAACATTTAAATTATTGTATGCTCTAAATTAAACTCCAGCTGAGTTGGTGTTTGCCCATTAACCTATTCAAATGCACAGGTGTTCAGTTTCTTCATAATTTTAAAGAACTTTAAGTACTTTTGGGGAAAAATCAATATTTCTAAAACTTGTACTTGCATTGGCTTTAGGTATGCATATTTTGTTGTATTTTTACTTGAGCGTAAAAGTTTAAAGATTATTTCAGAGGATAAGAAAAAGCTAATTAATTCAAAGAATCTTCACTCCATCTGCCACAGGCAGGATTTCCCGGTGGCCAACCATTTTAATTTCACTCCCCATTCCCATACCAATGTGTTGGCCCATGACCTTCTCTACAGCCACAGTGAGGCCACTCTCAGATTGGAGGAGTAACACCTCATATTTCATCTGGGTAGCCTCCAACCTGACGGCACGAACATAGATTTTTCTAACTTACAGTAATTTATTCCCCCTCCCCTTTCTCTCTTTTCCATTCCTCATTCTGTCCCCCCTTTTTTCCCCTTCTCTTCACCTGCCTGTCACCTCCCTCTAGTGCCCTCCTCCCTCCTTTTCTCCCGTAGTTCACTCTCCTCTCCTATCAAGTATTTCCTTCAGCCCTTTACCTTTTCCACCTTTCATCTCCCAGCTTCCACCAATCTTCCCCCTCACCAGGTTACAACTATCACCTGCCAGCTTGTAATGCTCCCCTTCTCCACCCCACCCCCCCAACTTTCATATTCTGGCTTCTTTCCCCTTCCTTTCCAGTCATGATAATGAGTCTCAGTCCCAAATGTTAACTATATATTCTTACCATGCTGCCTGACCTGCTCAGTTCCTCCAGCATTTTGTGTGTATTGGTCTGGATTTCCAGCATCTGCAGAATTTCTTGTGTTAAAGAAAATACTAATTGCATTTATGTAATGTTGCTATGTTTCAAAAAATGTACTATTTAAGCTCATTAGTTTAAAATGGATCCTAGTATGAAAATCCATTTTCTAATACTAATATAATCCTAGTATTATATCAGTAGCAGTAATCTGCTGAATAACCTGCCAACTATATTAAGAACATAATAGGGTCAGGAATTGGCTTTTCGCCTGCATTTGCTCTAGCATTAGTCGAGATGATGGCATCTGCACCACTTAACTGCTCTAAACTCGTATCCCTGGATTCCCTTCTGTCTAGAAATCTTTTTATCTTGGCCTTGAATAAACTCATTAACTGAGCCTTTACTTCCCACAGGGATGTAGACTTCCAGTTCTACTTCCAGTGAAGGCATTTCTTCTTTTGGCAGTCCTGAATGTTATATCCCTCATTCTGAAATTCTTGACCTATGGTTTTTGACTCTTCAGCCTGTTGACCCTTGTAATAATTTGTGAGCTTCAATCATATTCCCCCCCCTTCATATTTCTAAACTCAAGACTAATTTGTTCTACTAATCTACTCAATCTTTCCTATATAATATATTGGCTGTCCCTGGAGCCAGTCTAGTGAATCTTTGCCACACTCCCTTTAGGTAGCAAGAGCAAAATTGTACATAGTACTGGACAAGTGTGGTTTCAGCAAGGTCCTATTCAAGGCCAGTTCAGACCCTTTAGACATCAATAATTCCAAATGTCTCACTTCGTTTTAAAAAAAAACAAAAACCTATGCTTTACTATTTTGTGCAGACATTTGGATAACTTAATATTTTTCTGCACTGTATTGTATTTGTCCTGTTGCCCTTGCTTATCTATGTCATCTTGAAGCCTCTTTACATTTCCTCCCTACGTACCTAGTTTTCTGTCATTAGAAAACTTAGAAGTACCACATTTCGTCCCCCTCAACTAAGTTGTTGATATTGGTGTGACACTCTCTTCCCTCTAGTAACTGACAACCTGTTTACTCAGTTCTTCCAGCATTTTGTGTGTGTTGATCTGGGTTTCCAGCATCCGTAGAATTTCTTGTGTCAAAGAAAATATTAATATATGTTTGTATTAACAAATAATATTTTGTTCCCATCATTTTCTCCTTGATGACCAATTCTTAATCGATGTCAGTATATTACCATCCTTACCCTTGCAACTCCATGAGCTCCATGTTCATCTCCATTCAGGACTCCAAACAGACCTTTTACGTGAGGGAACACTTCACCTGCACATATGTTGGGGTCATCCCCAACTCTCGATGCACTCTTCTACATTGATGAGATCTGATGTAGATTGGGGGACCTCTTTGTCAAGCACCTCAGCTCCATCTGCAAAAAGTGAAATTTCCCAATGGCCAACAATTTCAATTCCTATCCCCATTCTCCTGACATGTCAGTCCTCGGCTGCCTCTTGCCACAATGAATCCACTCTCTAGATTGGAGGAGCAACACCTCGTATTCCATCTAGGTAACCTCAACCTGATAGTATAAACATCAACTTCTCTAACTTCCAGTACTTTTTTTATTCCCCCTCTCTTCTTTCCTTCAATTCCCCACACTGGTGTCTTGCCTATCACCTCCTCTGGTGCCTTACTTCTTTTCCTTTCTCCATCGTCCACTATCCTCTCCTATCAGATTCCTTCTTCTCCAGCCCTTTGCCTTTTCCATCTGTCATCTCCCAGTTTCTTACTTTATTCATCCCCGACCCCCCCCCCCCCCCAACTACCCACCTGGCTTCGCCTATCATTTTCTAACTTGTCTTTTTCCCTCCCCTTTCTAACATCTTCCCCTTTCCTTTCCAGTCCTGATGAAGGGCCTCAGCCCAAAACATTGACTCTTTATTAATTTCTATAGATGTTGCCTGATCTGCTGAGTTCCTGAGTTACTCCAGCATTTTGTGTGTGTTGCTCTGGATTTCCAGCAACTGCAGAATTTCCCTTGTCTATGTGCTATTTCTTGACCTTGCGTCCAATGGGGACCTTTTCCTCTGCTTAGTATTTATCTTGCCAAATTTTAAATAGATTCCCTCATAACCCTCATTCCAAGGATATCGGCCACAGCTTTTCCAAGTCAATTCAGATAACTCATCCCTGGGATAATTTGGTAAATCTCTTCTCCACCCTTCCATTAGAATTGGAGTGCACTAATTCAGTTGAATTAAACCGGTGTTTTATAAAGGTGAATTGGGCCTAGTTGCTTTCTAATGACTCTGATCTTGCCTTTTTACATTCCATCAAACTAAGCATATAAATCTAATTCAAACAAGAGGACATGAGTTGAGAGTTAAGGGGCGAAAGTGTAGGGGTAACATGAGGGGGGAACTTCTTTACTCAGAGTGGTAGCTGTGTGGAACAAGCTTCCAGTAGAAGTGGTAGAGGCAGGTTCAATTTTGTCATTTAAAAAAATAAAATTGGATAGGTATATGGACAGGAATGGAGGGTTATGGGCTGAGTGCAGGTCGGTGGGACTAGGTGAGAGTAAGCGTTCGGCACAGACTAGAAGGGCAGAGATGGCCTGTTTCCGCACTGTAGTTGTTGTATGGTTATGTAGTTATATTGTGAAAATTTTGTTTCAAACTTTATTCCAGAATTTTCATAGTTTTTTTTTCCAGAACTTTATGAAGGCAAAATATTGCATCTATTGATGAAATAATGTGAATTTATCAATGTGAAACACATTTTCTTTTGAAAGATCCTGTCTGACTTGCATATATACAATAATCTTATTGTGCATCTTTATTTGTCAGAACTTTAATCATGGTCACCAAGCTTAAGAGTTTTTAATTTACTTTCAGACTCTGGAATCCTCAATCCAAGGCATGTGTATCATGTGAACAAGAATACCTGCGTTTTAGGCTGTTGAAACTCCATGTGAAAAGAAGAGCCCCATTTCCCTACCCCATTCCTTCCACCCTCAACTGCAGCTGGCTAGAAGCTGGTGAGCAAATCTTCAAAACAAACACAAAAAGGCACTGAAAAATTCCGAGATCAGCGCTCCACCACTTCATTCTGGGAATTTTGTTTTGATTTTAAAAGAATTGCTTTGAAGTGGTTTTTTCTTTTTTTTTCTTAGCTAAAGCTCCCTTCAAAACAGTTTCTGCAGCACTCTGAGGGGAATGCCCTAAAGAGGGTAGTAATGTACACTAATTTAAAGGGACTTTTATGTAGTGTGTCTGCTAGAAAATAAACACTACAAAACTTCACTCTTATTGTGCCTCTTTATTGTACATTTACATTCCTTGCTTACAGGAAAATACTGAAATGTGTGCTTATTCCATTGAGAACAGAATGTGCAGATGTACTGCAGAGAGACTGCATTCTGTATCTCTTATCCAGTCTTTTATTCTTCTTGGATTTCAGCTGTTCAAAAGTAATATGCGAGAAACAAATTAATCTTCTGTGACAGATTCATTAATCCGATATCTACAGTGCACAGATCATCAGTAGTCCATGGCAGAATATGTAATTTTTAATCTATCAATTCAGTTGATTAATGTATTCTGGAGGAGATCACTTTCCAAAATCCTTCTGGTCACCACAAGATAATGCTCTAATTACTGGTACCATTCTGATTCAGAATGCAGCAGAGGTGTTAAATTGCTCTATGTTCCTTAATTTTCATCTATACTTCAAAAGTTTTCTAATTCATCTTTTTTGTCTATGCCTATATTTTCTCAAAAATTGAAGAAAATGTCAAATTTCGTATCAAACAGAAATATGAACCTTTCCGTGGTTGCTTTGGAAGAATTATTGATGGATTTCTGTTTATAGATGTGGAGCTTGCCAAAGGAATTTTTAAACTCATTTGGAGAGTTTAACTTCAGTGACATTGTGATAGATCCCCAGAGTTACAGTGTATTAGATCATTTTAAGCTCATTTGGAGTTACCTAATCTGATTTCATTTTCTCTACTTATCCTTCCCACTTTGTGGGAGTGAAGTTTTGAAATGGGCCAAACACGTCATTAACACAGTGGAGCTGCTGCCTTGTGAGGCCTGAAACCCAATTTCAATCCTGACCTTGTTCTGACTGCATGGAGTTTGCACTTTCTCCCTGTGGCTACAGGGGTTTCCTCTGGATGCTCTGGTTTCCTCCCCATCTGAAAAAATTGTGCTTTGGTAGGTTAAAAGCATAGAAAACCTACAGCACAATACAAGCCCTTCGGCCCACGAAGTTGTGCCAAACGTGTCCCTACCTTAGAAGTGAATTACTAGGCTTACCCATAGCCCTCTATTTTTCTAAGCTCCATGTACCTATCTAAAAGCCTCTTAAAAGACCCTATCGTATCTGCCTCCACCACTGTCTCTGGCAGCCCATTCCACACACTCACCATTCTCTGAGTAAAAATCTTACCCCTGACAGCTCCTCTGTACCTGCTCCCCAGCACCTTAAACCTGTGTCCTCTTGTGGCAACCATTTCAGCCCTGGGAAAAAGCCTCTGACTATCCACATGATCAATGCCTCTCATCATCTTGTACACATCTATCAGGTCACCTCTCATCCTCCTTCGCTCCAAGGAGAAAAGGCTGAGTTCACTTAACCTATTCTCATAAGGCATGCTCCCCAATCCAGGCAACATCCTTGTAAATCTCGTCTGCATTCTTTCTATGACTTCCACATCCCTCCTGTTGTGAGATGACCAGAACTGAGCACAGTTCTCCAAGTGGGGTCTGACCAGGATCCTATATAGCTGCAACATTACCTCTCGGCTCCTAAATTCAATTCCACGATTGATGAGGGCCAATACATCCACATGCTTTCTTAACCACAGAGTCAATCTACGCAACTGCTTTGAACGTCCTATGGACTTGGACCCCAAGATCTCTCTGATCCTCCACACTGCCAAGAGTCTTACCATTAATACTATATTCTGCCATCATATTTGACCTACCAAAATGAACCACTTCAGACTTATCTGGGTTGAACTCCATCTGCCACTTCTCAGCCCAGTTTTGCATCCTATCAATGTCCTGCTGTAACCTCTGACAGTCCTCCACACTATCCACAACACCTCCAACCTTTGTGTCATCAGCAAACTTACTAACCCATCCCTCCACTTCTCCATTAATTGGAGACTGTAAATTGCTTATAGTGTGTAGGGGAGCAGTGAAATCCGGGGGAGTTGATGAGAAGGTGGGGTAAAATGGGATTAATTTAGAATGGTGACTTGGTGGGCTAAAGCCCAGTTCCTATGCTGAATCGGTCTGTGACTCTGGTAACATATAGAATGTTGAACAAAGAAACTGAAGGCTACTTTGGTATATTTGCAGATATAATGTGACTTTGCTATAGGAGAAATTTTAACTTTTTATAAAGCTGTGATTCCACAATTTTAGTAGTAGCCCTTGCTGTAGATACATACACGAGTTAGCATTTGAATCATTTGAATGATAAATGGTGTTATCTTTCCTGGCTCCTGGTGTGACTGTTAGATTTTCTTTTGCCCTCAAGTTCTTGTGTAATAAGAAAGAATCGGAACATGACCTGGTGGTTACCTGGGGATCAAGTTTTGAAACCAAGTCATCAATGTCTCAGGAAGGTAATCTCTGAACAGATTTTGAAAGGTGTGTAAATATCCTGTCTTGATGAGTTTTGCATTCTGTAAAGTGTCTTTATTTCCTTCAGTAGTTGTCCACTTTAAGTTAACCCAAAGTAGTCATAACTTTTAAAATGCTGTTCACACAACTTGTACTCTGTGACACATGGTGAAATATAAATCTAAACACAGTGACTTTTTAAATGTATTCCTTTTCAGGAGAATCTACTTAGAAGGGTTATGTTTTTGGAGATTCCTTGAAGAATTATAATATAGGTTTTGGTCTGAAGCCTCCAAAGACAAATGATGATCCAGAACAAGTTACTCTGATATTCATAATTCAGCAACTGATGTCAGGATTTGTAATCTTTTAACTGCTCCATATCCAAATCAGTTGTCTTTCCACTGTTCATGTCTGTTATTTTAAGACTCATTAGAATAATGGACAACAATAGTGGGAACAAAAGATAGCCTTAAGATAGCAGAAGGTTTTTAATGGACAGTTTAGTTAATACTTAATGAACTTCAAAATCCTGAATTACATATGAAACAACTAATGACAGTAAATTAGTGTCAAGCTGTTACAGATGGGTGATTTGAAATGGATGTGCCAAATACACTTTATTTTAATAGCATTGACAACCGAAGTATATAGCACACCATTAACTACAAAACTTGATTTTAAAAAATGTAAAATATGTTTTTATTGAAGAAATTGTGGTTTGATGACAAATATGTTGATGGAAAATTTCTGACTAATTCCTTTAAATTGTTGAGCTCTAAGAAAAATAATCAGATGTTTCTTTTCCCATACTTGAAATTCAAGATCCAATGTGCATTACTACCTTTACTCTCAACATATTCTTCAACTTACATTGATTTCTGTACTTAAACTCCGTTCCAGCACAATTTTGGAACAAAACTGCTTCCTTTGGCACTAATTTCATTATTTTTTTCTTCAATTTTTATTTTGGAGTTTGAGTATCAGTTCACAATTTATAAAATTACTGGTCCTTCTTATTTTGCTTATTTATCTATCTTCTTGCCGTCTTCAATTCTCCACGTTCCACATTTTGTGTCAACTACAAGGTTTAAAACTTTACCCTGTGTGCTCCTAACCAATCAAAACAGTGGTCCCAGCAGAAAGTCTTAAGGAATATCATTGCCTACACACACTCTGGGGGGGGGGGGGGGGGGGGAAACACTCTTATACTCTGATTTGTGTCTTTTAAAACATTTTTATTTGTGCCAGGAGTGAATTTTTTATATGGGTCTCATTTGGCTAACCAGATTTTTGTATGAGGTTTTAACAGCCAAAAATCAAAGTGGACAGCTACTGAGGCATTATCTTCACCAAGCTGTTGTTACGTTACAATAAAATTAATTTAACGATACAACATTGGTGTTTGTTATTAGGGTAAATGTCGCCAACTGCTTTCAAAATTCCTTCCTGACTTTATATATGGCTCCCCACCATTGAATGGTTTATTATTGGTATACATACTGAGATAAAGTGAAAAGCTTGTCTTGCATACTCGTCATACAGATCAAATCATTAGAGTGTATTAATGTAAAGCAATAATAATGCAAAATGAAGTGTAACAGCTACAGAGAAAGTGCACTTTAAAAAGAAAATAAGGTGCAAGATCTGACTTGTCCTTACATGCCTTTATTTTAGTTATTTTCCATACTGCTGCCACCTCACTGCATCTACAGAGGAATGCAGTATTTAATGTTTCAATACAAATAGATTATCTTGTCGTATTACATTTTGTTAATATGCATTCTGGGCATTCCTGAGAGGAAACTAAATTATAATGGTGTATGTATACTTATTGGACCAGTTTTAACTTGATTATATTAACATATTAGTTGTAAGCTTCACAAACAATTAGGGTAGAATAATTGCATGCACACATTTTTATTGCAGTGTGGTATTTAAAGGCACAATGCATGCATTAAGTTTAATGGACTCAAAGTAAGTGAGGAAATTGACTCAATGTACTGAGGCTGTTCCCAGTCAATCTTGTGCTACCTCGGTTGTAGTCTGGGACTGTAAACATGTGAAGGTATCGTCTTTCCTCCTGAAATGAGAGTAAAGCTTGAAGCTGGATGTGACTGTACAAAGGAGATTGGCCCCTTTCTTCTAGATTCAGTCCTGTAAGTGGGGTAGTGATGTTTTCAGACATAGGTGAGTACTGTGGGACATGTGCTTGTATCCTGATGTACATGATAATCCAAACTCCACACTCCGGCCTTATGGCAACATGTCACTTCACACTCTAACTGCAGAGTTACATGTCTATTCAAACATGTACCTGTTCCTATTTCCATATAAGTATCAATATTGACTCAAACCTGGTCTTTACAAGGATATACTTCTCCCTCTGTTTTCACCAATAAATGCAGCTCTTCTGTACACTCATTAGTCTCTTTTTCTCTTTGCAGAAACTGAGTAGAACACCAGGGAGAGACAAAGAGCTGGTCATGACTGTCTAGCCATCTAACATCTGTTGAGCCTGAGAAATACCCAGGTAATCAGAATGCATGTCAATTACAAATGACTTACTAAGGGATTTCTCAGAGTCTAACTAGTGACAAAATGTTATCTCATCCAGACAACTAATACACTACATTCACCCAAAGTAGATATCAGCAACGAAAAGTGATCGATTCAGCTGTCAAACTCTCAAGCATTCATGCCTTTGTGTAGTCCTAGGTACCCTATATGACTTCTAACTATCCTTGAAGAAGACAGTGATTACTTTTGAGGGAAATCGCTGACTGAGGATGTATTGTTCAGGCCTTCCATCCATGAGCTGGTGTTGCAATTTGGTGGAACAGTATTGTTTCACATGGTAGAGCCAATGGTAGGGCCCAGCCAAGCAGCAGAAAAGCCTATTTGAAGGACATGCTAAACTCTAGCCAGTGGGCCTCAAGTGCTTCAAGGAAAATGATACATCTGGAATGGTGAAGAAAAGTATGAGGCGCCTGTCCCAGCTAGTGTGCTTCTAGAACAGAAAATTCTACAAGCATGAGGGGGCATGAAGTCTTGGGTTTTTGTGGTGATTTCCTGGCCCATGCTGATAATGGTCCAGGGCATCATTACAGATGATTGGGTATCACCTGCTGCAGCCATTTGATGTGTTGAGAGCTCTCATATGATGAACGTTTCCTTTAATGAGATGACAAGTAATCTTTGTTGATTAGCATCAGTCACCACAATAGAATGTACAGCAATTGTCTGGTTTTACAGAATGTAGGAGGATTATAAAAGAGGGATATTGTTGGGCTTTTGAAGCTGGGCTTTGTTCAAAGCACTTCTCATCTGTTTACCCTATTGACAGATCTGCATGTTTTCTAGTCTCATAATGGCTGAGGCTGCCTCTTCGCAGACATAAATGTCATCAGACAATAGTATTGGTTTGAATCTGAGCTTTGTCTCTGCTGGAGCTTTCAGGAGAAAAATAAAGAATCATAATGGTATGTTGGATATAGGAGTTTTATTCAATATTAAAGTGCTAAATTTTCCATTACGTGTACACATTTAAAATAAAATTGACACCATTTTCTGTTCTGTTGCAATTGTAACTTTTGAAACAACCAATAGGCTTTAATCATGCATGGAATAGGGTGTTCGTGAACTGATTGTGAACAATAAGTGTTAAACTAGGTACTTGAATTAAGACAGAACTACATCTGCTCATGATAGGGGACAAGGTTAGAAGAGATTTCATTCAGTTGTCAACTGCTAATCAGGTTCAATCTCTTAGTATTACTGTTGAGTTATACTAAAATCCTCATCCTCCATTCCTCCTGTACCACTCAGAAATATTACACCACAAATATTCAGATATGTAATGCCTAAGACCTCAAGACCTTTTGCATAATATGGTATTTGTCAACGTGAAGTGGAGAGCGAGTTTGTATGGGTAGGGCAGAGAAGGAGTGCCAAGGCAGGGTGGCGTGGATGCAGACACGCCCTGCCCTGAGACACCAAGCAAGGTCATTTGATTCCAAACAATTGATCTATCGATCATTGTAGAATGTCCCTCTGATGTTTCCTGCTCCTTCTCCTAACTCTGGTTCCCCTCTCCCTGACCTCTTCCCTCTTTCAGTCCACAATGGAGACCAATATCAGAATCACGTTTATCATCACTCATATATGTCATGATTTTCTTTGTGGCAGTAATACAGTGCAATATTTAAAACTACTGCAGTTCTGTGCAAAAGTCTTGGGCACCCCAGCTATATATATGTGCCTAAGATGTTACTATAATAGAATCATAGAAAAGAGTGCAGAAACAGGCCCTTTAGCCGATCTAGTCTGTGCCAAACCATTTAAGCTGCCTAGTCCCATCTGCACCCAGACCATAGCCATCCATACCCCTACTATTCATGTACCTAACTAAACTTCTCTTAAACTTTGAAGTCGAGCTCGCATGCACCACTTGCGCTGGCAGCTCATTCCACAGTCTCACAACCCTGACTGAAGAAGTTTCCCTTCGTGTTCCGCTTAAACATTTTATCTTTCACCCTTAACCCATGACCTCTAGTTGCAGTCCCACCCACTCTCAGGGGAAAAAGCCTGCTTGTTTTTATCCCATCTATGGTAGTGGTGGTTGGCATCCGTCTGTCTCAAAGGACAGTGGGTGATGATCATCATCACAAGCCTGGGCATAAAGAATGTAGATCCTGAGATGCCTAGTTGTCAGTACTTCTCATGCTCACCAGTGTAGTCCAAAGGAAAACTTATGAAGCAATACATTGACACCAGCTTGACTGCAAGAACTGCTGGAAGGGCTGTTCAATGACGTCCAGCCGCCTTAAGGGCTCCACCTCGGATTTGCTGTCTGGGTTTACTCCTGTAGTTTTAATCTCTCCTGAGGCTGCCCACAAGGCACTGGGGCTATTTGCTCATAGCTGGGGATCTGGTTCACAAGCACCAGGGTGTGTGCACATGCTGGTGTGCCTATGTGCAATGTGTGCAGGGGCCAGATCTCCCCATCCTCTGTAGTTCAGCCTGAGTCTGAAAGGAGTTCAGTTTCCATATGTCGCCAGCGAGGAGACACTGCATGAGATTTACTGTTGGAGAGACTATGTACTGGCAGAGAGAAACTTGCACATTCAGTTCTCTTCACAAGACTGCTAGTCAGTGGTGAAAGCTGAAAGTGAGAGCGACAAGCACTACCCACTCACTACATACCACATCCGTCGCATCACAACAGCCATTTTGACACCACCCTATCTATAACCCTCAGAATTTTGTGTATCTCAATCAAATCTCCCCTCAATCTTCTACATTCTAACGTATAAAGTCCTAACCTATTCAATCTTTCCTTATAACTCACGTTCTTCAATCCCAGCAACTTCCTTGTAAATTTTCTCTGTACTCTTTCAATCTTATTTACATCTTTAGGTAGGTGACCAAAACTGTACACCATACTCCAAATTAGGCCTCACCAGCATCTTATAAAACTTCAGCAAAACATACCATCTTCTGTGCTCAGTACTTTGATTTATGGTCAGTGTGTCAAAAATATTGTAATAATAGTGATGCAAAAGCAAAATATTAAATAACTGAAATGACAGCATCACTAGTATAAAGAGATCCTGAACAATAACCGATAAATATCAAAATGTTGATCTCAATGATGCTATGGTATTTAAAAAATCTAACTGTTTAGATGTTCTGCATTTTGGAGGTTACTTTAGATATGCTGGAGATTCGAGCTAATTTTACTGTCCCTTGAAAGCTAGTGTTCCATTGTAAAAAAGATATTAAGCAAGAAAAATGTAATATAAATAGCTTTGCAACAGTTGGCTATAAGTTAATTGTTGGTATTGGTTTAAAATCAAGTTTAGATGGGGATCAGAAGATAATATAAGAAATACTCCTGTGCTGGGAAATGTGCTTGAAAATGGTCTGTGCCATTTTACTGCATGAAGCCCAAGATGTAGTACATAGTAGAACTAGTTTGATCCCAAAAGTTCATGCGAAGACCTTCCCTTCACCAGTTCCACTATTAAATGAATAGGATTGGAATGATTTACCATGGAAGTGGCTAGGATCAAACTAGCCTTTGAGTTATGTTTAGGGACAATGGGGTTAGGTCGACCAGTAAGAATAGCCAAGGAACATGTTTGACGGAAAACCCACTTGCAAGACAATATATTTTGGACTTCACAGGAGCAACTTGAGTAAGATTGGTTGTCTTAATGCCAAAGAAGGCCTTTATCCTGCAGTTAAAGAGACTTGTAGGGTACAAATATATTGAACTGCTCAAAAGGGGGGAAATGGTCTCAAGCAACTAATAGAGACAAGTAGCCTTTGTTCTATGCAAAGAGAAACCACCTGAATTTAATTTGAAGAACTTCAAACATTCTGAATTACAATGGCAGTAACACTTGAGTCAAATGTTTCATTGGTCGAAAGAGGTAATTTTTAAAAGAAATCTGCCAAGGTAGATTATAAGTACTTCTAAAATCATATAAATTACTCCTCGTAAATAACAATTTGTACCAATTATTTTTCTAAACACAAAGCACAAAAATGGCATTTCTCCTCTTTTGATTTGTAAAGTTTTATTAGCTTAATCCATCTGTGATGTGTTCATAACTATATTCCTTAAGACAGCTAAACTATGGATATTTCACAAACTGCCAAAATGTCTTTTATGGCTCTTTTATGGAATTTCTTTTCTTAAATGGTGCAAAACAGCTGAGAATCCAGTTTCTTGACAGTGACTCTGCATTGGCTGTACATTTGGATAAAATCCACATCTAGACATGGGTAAAAGCAAGAATTTCATCAACAGGTTAATTCGAAAGACTGTCTGTGTAACAATTCTGTTGTGACTCTTCCAGAGATCCATTACTACATGTTCCAAAATTTAAACAAGTCATTTTTACAAGAATTTTCTTTTCCAGCTGGGATTTTGATTTTCAGTAACACAATTAATAATTATTGTTTCTTTAAGAACCATTTAGGAGGAACAAAACCCACTAAAGGAAGAAATTGTAATGTTATATGGATTAATATTTTTAACCCTTGAGTTTATTTGCTTTTGTCACTACCCACTAAGTATCTGATTTGCAGAAAATACTTTGCAGATCTTGGCAGCCGAAAAGGTTGTGCAACCTGAACCACAAGACCAATCTTGTATTGCGGTCTGGGATGAAGTGGAAACATGCCTGTGACATTCCTGAAGTATGACCAAGCAAAACAAGATGTCTGTGTTTCAGCAGAGGAATGTGAACCACAGGGTGTAGGCAGTTTCAAATTTTGCAGAATCCTACTGTACTGAACCTTGCCTCAAAAGTCAATTATTAAGATTAGCCATCAGTCCAAATTCCTAAACATTTTGACTTTCATTTCTTTTCCTGCACTGGCAAGATAATTAGACTTATGTTTGTTTTTTGTTTGTAAAAACATTTTAACAGTACTCTAATTAGTAGGAGACACTGAGGTAACCTTGACTGAAATAAAGTGAAAGGAGCGCAGTCATGCAGACCTGACTCTCTCTTCTTGAGCTAGTATGGATGAGAAGTTAAAGATGAGGAAGATGTGCTTTCACCTTTACATACCCCCATAGTAAAAGAAAAAGGGGTTTTCTGTATGTCCCATTTAATAGTCCTGGAAATCTGAGCAGTGGCATTGAGAAATCCCATCTGAAATATATTGGAAGCCAAATGTAGATCAGCAACTTAACAGCTTTTGTAAGAAGATATAAGAATTCTAGTTTTGCACTCAGCTGCTCTGTCTATTGAGTGATCAAAGCAGTGGTTCTGGTCAATAGAAATCTTTCAACCGAGTAGCATTCTCTCTGCAGTTTGTTCCCGTTTCCCTCTTTTGCTTCCAGTTCAAGTCTATGGAAGAACCTCTATTTCTCAAATGCATCAAGTGCTGGCAACTCATCAAACTAAAACTGAAAATTGTTTGAGCCTCCTACTGGTACAGCCAGACAGTGTGATCAAGCATTAATAGTCTTTTTCATGTAAACTCTATGTAATTTAGTTTAAAAGCTCTAATGGATTTTAAAGTTGTTAACGGTGAACCTTTACCTAATCCTGTAAATTCACTCCAGCTTCCTGTTTGTGCTCTTCTACTGATCTCTTGTTACATTCCCTGGATTATTTGTGACTTGAAATAAACTGTGAGCTACATATAATCTTTGAAAGGGGGGATATCCAGAGTGCAGTCAATGCTAAGTTCTCTGGAATACTAAGATCGTGAACATTTTCAAGTTCTGTTGTTGAGATTCACTCTGTAGCAGTCTTTTCTGTAGGCATTAGCTCACATTGGAAACAATTCAATATAAAAGAAAACAATTTATATATTTCCACAACCACAAGACTTCTCAACATGTTGGAGCACATTAAAATGATCTGAGTTCTATTCATGTTTATAGGAATTTCATGACTGATTGGCAGTAAGTTTCAATGATGGAATAATACTAGGTAATCTCTCTCTGATGATGGTGTTAAATGGTTGTCAGACCATTAGAAAAAATACCCTGGTCTTCTTTCAAAAAAGTACTCTGAGATCTTTTACATATATCTGAATGGTGTGATCTCATTTAACTTCATAAAAACATCCTCCAACATTACACAGAAGTTCAGTTTTGTATCTGGAGTGGAATTAGAACTAATAACAGGTACACAGATCATAGAGCATTACATAATAGTACGGCCTCTAGGGCCTATGATGTCGTGCTGACCTTTTAACCTACTGTAACATCAGTCTATCCATTCCCTCCAACATAACCTTCCATTTTTCTATCATCCCATGTGCCTATCTAAGTGTTACTTAAATATCTCTAATGAATCTGCCTCTACCACCACTTCCGCCAGGCATACCATGCACTCACCATTCTGTAAAGAACTTGCATCTGACATCCTCCTATAATCATCTGCAATCACCTTAAAATTATGCCCCTGTTGTGCTGGGAAGATTTTCCCTGTGGGAAAAGTCTCTGGTTCTCTGCTCTTATCTATGCCTCTTAGCATCTTGTACACCTCTATCACGTCACCTCTCATCCTCCTTTGCTCCAAAGAGAAAAGCCCTGGTTCACTCAACCTATTGTCATAAGACATGCCATCTAGTTCAGGCAGCATTTTGGTGAATCATATTTGCTCTCTCTAAAGTTTTCACAGCCTTCCTATAATGAGGTGACAAGAACTGAACACAATATTCCAAGTATAGTCTAACCAAGGTTTTATAGAGCTGCAACATTAACTCTTACTACTTAAACTCAATTTGATGATTAATGAAGAATGCAGCATATGCCTTCGTTAACAACCCTGTCAACTTGCATAGCAACTTTGGGGGGATGTACAGAGGTGGACCCCATGGTCCCTCTTTTCCTCCACACTGCCAAGAATCCTCCCATTAACCATGTATTCTGCTAAGAAATTTAACCTTCCAAAATGAATCAAACTTCACATGTAGTTGCCAATTTCACACTAGACATTCATGTACAATTCTTAAGTTTCTCCAAAATACATTATTCATAGAGCATGCATATGTACATTGCATTTATGCATATGCTGATTATGACAATTGTTTGCACAATTCCTTGAGCTGAGGGCCTATCTGGGGGTTGTATGTATTCTCTGTGTATTACCATATAATGGTGTCAGCCTTAAATGGGCCTTTTCCAATTTATTCTTAGCAACAACTGATCTAAGGAGTAATACTTTCCTCAACGTCATTCAAAATCACAGATGTTTCTGTCTACCCCACCCAGTTGTATACAGCTGCTTGCATAAGTAGGCCAACAAGTTTTGGAGAAACCAAAGATGATCTTGCACTGTTGACCATCTTCTAGCCCTTGATTTATTTCAGACAACTCATAGAACAATGTTACTTAATTGGGAGAGATCTTAACGTAGGTTCCTCAGAAGTTGTCATAGCTGGAAGGAGGGGGAGGGGGAGAGAGAGAGATGAGTGGGGATAAGCTCCCACTACCTATTAAATGATCCCAATAGTGTGCATCTCAAATACCCTCTGATGGCAAGTCCTGATCCTGGTCTTCATGCTGCTTTGCTACTGGCAGTGGAGGGGTCATAGATGAGTTACTAGTGCCTTAAAACCAGCTGCTTCAGGCAAGTAGGACACGTCACCTATAGTTGGCAATTCATCCAGGAGAAGGGAAACAGATTTCAAACCTTCGCTGTCATGGGGAAGGCTTTGAGAAAAAGTCTGAGCTAGAGTCCCTAAGGCAGTCCTATGCTGAGTTCAATGCTGACTGGCAACTCTTGCGACACCATTGGTGTCACACTGGACGGATCCCTCATAAACACGAGAAATTCTGCAGATGCTGGAAATCCAAGGCTAAGCACACAACATGCTGGAGGAATTCTGCAGGTCTAGGAAGCATCTAAGGAAATGAATAAACAGTCAATGTTTCAGGCCGAGACGCTGAGTTCCTCCAGCATGTGGTATCGATTTCTGCCGCTCCTTTGGATTCATCATCTGTGGGTGGGGGGTGGTGCTTCAGGGGCAATAGGTTGCTCTCCATATCATACTGGCCTGATGGGCAAATCGACTGACGGCGTCAACATAGAGCAAGGGCACAACGTTCATGGTCGAACCCGACAAACGGTGGTGGGGGGGGGGGGGGGGGTTCATAACTCTTAACATAGGTCACTGTATCTTTCCAAACATTACTGTCAAATAGATAGTTTAGATCGAATGAATGAAGTTACTTTCCCCAGTGCAGCCACCTTGAGGTACAGAATTGCAACATTTAATTAGCTGTTAAGAGTCTATTCACTCAAAAACCATTCCTTTCCTTGGCCATTGACTGCAGATTTACACATTATACCTTTAGTCTGGTGTTGGTAAACACTCCACTTGCTGGTAACCATGGTTGGATTTGTTTAGCCCTGATGTATTGATTGGAATTCTGTGCCAAGAGATTCTACAGAATGTCTTTCCAAAAGCCCACCACGGGAACAATGGGTTGAATGGCCTCTGTGATTGTACGATTAAATAGAACTTGAGAAATGTGCAAAAAAAAACGAATAACTTTTAAGAATAATCATTACTGGCTGGTTTAAATGAATCAACTTTAGTTTGGATAAACTGAGCTGCAGCCCATAGATGGTTAATCCATTTACTACAGCAAACTGTATACCGGGTCTCCGAAGAGTGGCAGTTGGGTTAAACAAGGAGGGCGGGAACTCCGAGAGCTTTGTGCTGCAGTTAGAACGCTAGCTTGAAGGCAGCTGTTGAAACAGTCAACCGCCTACATCAGGAAGTGGTCGGATCTCAGAAAGAGGAAGTAGGAGAGGGTGAATCAGGCTCTCTCAGCCTTTTTTTCCCCCCTCACAATTGCACTGCCGTTCATGTTGACGGAACAGAGTCCATGAACTGGGGCAACTCCTTTCCAAAAAATTAAAATTTGAACTTATCACGGCATCTGTCTTGCAGGTAGGTTCAATTTAATTTTGCATTTTTCTTTAAAGGGGTGGGGAGGACGATTAATGAGTGCTTTTGTGAATCCGTCATTTGGACCGTTTGGTGCTGACTAATTGGGCAGAGCTTGCAATGGGTCACTAAAACTTTTTAAAATAATGATGTAACTTGTCCCAAGAAATCACCTCAAATTATCTTGGTCGAAACACTTGGTTCGGTCCTTAGGAAGTGCCATATCACGAGAGAAAAAAAGGCAGTTTTCGGGAGCTCTCTGTACTATCGGTATTGTAGGAATGTAATGAGATGCAAGAGAGCGTTATATTGTTCTCCATAGCCAGGACATAGTCCTATAGAAACTTTTCAGTGCCATGATGGGCGAGGAACTTATTATTTGAGGCACAGTAACTTGACAATTAATATTTTTTGTTCTGTCCTGCTCAAAGTGCAGTTTTCAACCAACTGAAACTTATGCCTTTCCTAACTCTTTGTATGTTGAGTGAGATATCAGTCACAGATCTTGCATGAAAATCTGAGAAATGTAGTTACATTTATCATTGTGACTTCATTTTCAGGTCAAAGCCATTTTTGGGATCACTTTTGGGAAGGTGAATGTAGAGTCTCAACAGCAGAGGTCTATTTGTATCGGCGTGAAACTTTAGGGCTGGAAAATTAACCTGTGTCATACAACTAGGGAGGATTCATAGTCATCAAACAGTACAACACATAACCAGGCTCTATGACCCATCTAGTCCATGCCAAACCATTAATCTGCTAAGTCTCGTCTGCCTGCACCTGGACCGTAGCCGTACATACCCCTCCGTCTATGTACCTATTTAAATTTCTGTTAAATGTTGAAATCGACCCTGCATCCACTTTCGCAACTCTCTAAGTGAAGATGTTCCCCCTCGTATTCCCTTAAACATTTCACCTTTCACAATTAACCCATGACCTCTAGTTGTAGTCTCACCTTGCCTTGGGGGTAAAAGCCTGCTTGTATTTACCCCTCATAATTATCAGAATCAGGTTTAATATCACCAGTGTATTTCATGAAATTTGTTAACTTTATGGCAGCAGTACCATGATAAACAAATAAAAAGGAAAAAATGAATTGCAGTAGTTATTTATATAGTCAATTAAATAGTTAAGTTTAAATAAGTAGTGCAAAAAAAGTAGTGCAATTGAAAATTAGTGAGATGATGTTCATAGGTTCAATATTCATTTAGAAATCAGATGGCAGAGGGGAAGAAGCTGTCCCTGAGTTGCTAAGTGTGTGCCTTCAGGCTTCAATACTTCCTTCCTGACAGTAACAATGAGAAAAGGGCACGTCCTGGGTGGTGGGAGTTCTTCATGATGGATGCCACATTCCTAAGGCACCGCTCCTTGAAGATGTCTTGGATACTCTATCGAATATCCTGTCAATCTTCTACATTCTAGGGAATAAAGTCCTAACCTATTGAACCTTTCAGTATAAATCAGGTCCTCAAATCCCAGCAAAATCCTTGTAAATTTTCTCTGCACTCTTTCAATTTTATATACATCTTTCCTGTAGGTAGGTGACCGAACTGGACACAGTTCCAAATTAGAGCTCATCAACATCATATACAATTTCAATATAACATCCCAACTCCTGTACTCGATGCATTGATTTATGAAGCCATTGTGCCAAAAGCTTTCTTTATGACCCAATCTACCTGTGACGTCACCTTCAAGGAATTATGAATCTGTATTCCCAGATCCCTCTGTCCTACTGTGCTCCTCAGTGCCCTACTGTTCACAGTGTAAGACCCACCCCAGTTGGTCCCCTCAAAGTGCAACACCTCACATTCACATTAAATTCCATCTACCATTTTTCAGCCAAATTTACCAGCTGGTTCAGATCCCGCTGCAAACTTTCATAATCTTTCCCGCTGTCTGCTACATCCCCAATCTTGGTGTCATCCACAAGTTTGCTGATCCAGTTTACCATATTATCAACTAGATTGTTGATATACATGCCAAAGAGCAATGGACCCAGCACCAATCCCTGCAACGCACCACTAGTCACAGGCCTGCAGTCAGAGAGGCAACCATCTACAACCCTCACTGGCTTCTTCCGTGAAGCCAATGTCTAATCCAGTTTACTACTTCATCTTGAATGCTCAGCTTTGGAAATACAGAGGAAAGGTAGAAAAAAAAACAAGGAACAAGCAAAAAGTTGCAGTATTAGCAGAATGCTTCAGAAATCCTCTCTGTGGTGAGCAGTGGGTGAAGCAAGTCAAAAATATTAGCGAGGAAGTTTTCTGTTCCTAATGCAAGTTTCTGTTCAACATTATTTTGCAGTATAATCACTCAGAAGGGTTTGGATTCTGATTACATGCCAGAGACTAAAATACAACACCTAGGCTGATGCTAAGGGGATGCTGGTCTCTGGGAGCCCCTGACTTTTTTTGAAAGCCTATATTTGTCCTTTCAAAATATTCTGTTGAACCATTTCAAAGGAAAGCATGGACCTTAACTTCTTCTTTTGGGGAATAGTGGGGAATTTTAATTGCCCTATTATTAAGCTGGGTTAAAGTCAGTGTGAAAGGTATAGGCAGCATAGAATACATAAATTACATTCAGGAGGAAGCTTTAGCCAGAATGTAACAAGCCCAGGGAGGTGGCAGGATGCTGGGAGTTCCAGTACAGGATTTGGTTTTAGAGAATTGGGCTGTACAATTAGAAAGAGTATCAGTGGGAAAACACTTTGATCATAATTCAGTTAGATTTTGTGTATTTTGGGAAAGGACAAAGTTAAGATTGTAAAGTTTCTAAATTGTGTTAAGGACAAGTTTACAGCTGAGAAGTAATTTAGTTAAAGTGACTAGTAGGTCATTGGATGGTAGCATAGTCTTGGAGGATCAAAAGGCATTTGAGAGATGGATATTTGAAATTAATGGTAACTGTGTTCCCACGATGATGAATGACAGAGTTCCTAGGCCTAGACAGAGGGTGGAACAAGGCAAAAAAAAAGTAGCTTGCATCAGATACTGAGAACTTTACTCCATAGAAAGCCTAGAAGAATATAGAAAGTGGAGAGATGTAATTATAAGGGAGATTTTTAGATGTAAAGTGAGGGAATGGTAAAATACAAACAAGTAAAAGTAGAGGTAAAAAATAAGTGGATTTTATATTAACTGAAGACAATTAAAAATAATAAGTCATATTAAGTATCAAACTGGTACTATACATGGAGGCAGAAGAAGTTGGTATGGTTTTAATGAAGTTTCTGCAGCTTTCTTTGCAGGCGTGGGTTTGATCATAGTGCTATAATTAAAGAGGAAAGGTGAGGAATATTAAACAAAATAGTTAAAAAGGAGTTTAGAACCTTTGACAGTGAATAGATTTCCAAACTCAAATAAACTGCACTCTCAACTGTTGAAGGATCTAGGATCAAAATGTCGACTGTTTATTCCTCTGACTGGCTGAATTCCATCAGCATTTTGGGCATTGCTCAAGATTTCCAGCATCCTTCAAATCTCCTGTGTTTGAAATTTTAACTCTTAAGTTGTCAGGCCAACTGGTCTTACAGAAAATTGGCATCTAAAGCAGTGAAGAATATCGTAACTTGTGTCGCTGAACAATTCATAAGTTCCGTTTAATGTGCTCTCATTAAATATCAAAGTCTCTAGCAGGAAACTGGTGGAAAGTATTTGTAGTGCCTGTTTGTGGAGTCATGTTGAAAGGACAATGAAATGAGAATAATTAGACATCTTTATTGAAGAGCATGTAAACATATATGTAATGAGCACAATGCCCGTGTAATGATACATAAAGACTAGTGAAATATTACTATTTAATAATAAATCCATTTATCTTTGCAAGCTCACTGAGCTTTGAAGTAGCTTTCAAACTTGAGGTACTTTGTTTAGTTTGTCATAGAGTAGGGTTGAGACTTACACAGGAGACAACTACTAGTGCAGAAAATAACAGGAGATATAACATAACAGTCTAGAAAGAAGGGAAAGCTATGGCTGCCATGGTCAATGAACACTCTCACTCTTTACACATTGTTCTACTTGAGTTCTTCATCTAGAATCAGAATGATTTCTCTTGGAATCTGAGTCGAAGATAACATAGGCAAATGGGTAAATATGGGCAGAGTAAAAATGTAAGATTAATCTGTCAAACGTTCACTAAACATGTCATATTTGGAATCAAAAACATAGGAAAATGCACAAGAACATGTTAAGAGCTGAAGTGAATTTTCTATGGGTACTCAGAGGCTGCAATTTTCCCTGCTGTCCATATTCTTTTTTTTAGCAGAATACAGTGACTTTATTTGTTATTAATTTTAAAAGCTGGGTATAATTATGTTTTATCCAAGCTGTGAGAAGCACAACAGTGCTTGCCTTAGATGTGCAGGAACCAATCATTTCAAGTTGCTTCAAGTAACTTGTCTCCATTTGCTTTATTTCTAGAAGAACAGCCATGTCTTACCACAGCTTCCTGCTCGAACCAATCAGCTGTCATGCTTGGAATAAAGACAGGACCCGTGAGTATCTCAGACAAATAAAGCTAACCATATAGTTCTGGCTATCCAGAAGTAAAGCAATTACAGATAAATGGTCTTCAAATCAACTGATAACCAACTTCAGAGATTTTAAGTCGACATACATCTTTGGAACTCAAATATAAAGCCTTTTATAGAGCTTACACAGAAGGTATTTGTAAAGCAATATATCTAACTTCATTGCTGTGGCAGTGTAATCACACATGGTCTGAAAGGACTGAGTGATAATTAAAATAAAGAAGACTTAAACTTGGATAATATTTTCCTTATAGACCAGAAGTAACAAGGGATCAGTTTGCCTGTCTCAACACTTGAAAACTGCACAAATCAATAGACCTAGGAATTTGATCACATGGTATTTGTTTTCTATGAATTGTGGACTCCAACATGGGCACAAAAATGACAGTGTTGTATTATTAGTAAATTAAAGCGCTCCTTGCATATGTATAAAGATTTGATTTGATAATCTGTCATGTGCACACCTACAAGGCAATTGGGGTATGCCAGAATGTTAATCAAAGTTGATCACTAAGCAACACCTGTTAGACAATTGTTCAGTAAATCAGTTTGTATGTGCAGACAACAACATCCAATCTGCCAATTCTTAGGAAGTCTGATCTGAACAGCACAAAACTGGCTATTTAAAGGAATTATGAATAATTTGCAAGTTTATTAGGGATTTGGCTGGCAAAGAGGTCGCTGGAGTTAACTGGGCTATAGTTTGAATAGCTACAATTAAGGAGATTGTTTCCAGTCTGCTGAGATATTTAATTTCCCCAAAATGTGTTCTTTAGTAATAGTCCCAGTGAACTTCCACTGAGGATGGCTATCTTTTCCACTTAAAATGGAAAATGGTCTAATCAATTTTCATGTTCTTGTCACATGGAAGAGATTAGAGGTCCTATCAATGCCAAGGGGTTTGCTGTGGGTTTGATTTAACTTCACACAATTAATTTTATTATATATTATTGTGGGTTTGCAATTAATAATTCATTATTTTCTAAAAGCCCTCAGGCAATTATGGTTAAATCTGATGAGGTGGAAGCAGGTACTCAAATATCTAGGCTCCTGATCCTGGTGACAAGCAATCAAAGTCAGGCAGCAGGAATCTTTCTGCTGATTGACCACTTGGTACTACAGCACCCAACACAAGTAGCTGGGCCAACCTTTTGAAGAGGGAACTGAGTGGACTGTGGTGGCTGAATGATGGATCACTGGCCTCCATGAACGTGGATGTCTATGTTCCCTGGCCTCTGTTCCCAGCAGCAGGCTGCTGCTACCTTGAATTGTTGCCCACTTGTTGGGATGTGTCTAGATCAAATAGTAATGGATGATTATTCACTTCTGTAAACTGGAACAAATAATTTCAATTTCCTCTAATGCTGTTCCATATAGTACATTGGTTTCTCTTGAAGTTAAAGTTGAGATTAATGGTATGATTGCAATCATGTCAGTGGTGCTTTGGATGATCAGGTTTGAGGGAAAAGAGGAATATCAATAGTTTTGAATGGAGAAATCAGCAGAGTTTTGGCCTGTCATGCATAGATTTGCATACATCAGTGCTAATTGATGACTTGGCAAGTGGAGCCTTGGACATGGGAACAATCAGGCAACAAATTGAGGGTTAAGGTTAGAGTAAAATGAATCATGAATGAGCAGATTTTGGGATTAGTGCCTTGGGTGTGGGGGATTGTGGGATTGAGTATCAGAAAGATTGCAGGGCATGGACCGGAGGATTAGGATCTTGGGACGCAAAATGCTAGGAATCCAGAATAACATGCACAAAGTGCTGGAGGCAATCAGCAAGTCAGGCAATGTCTATAGAGAGCAATAAACAGTTGCCATTTCATGCTGTGGCCCTTTGTCAGGACAGATCATGGTCTTGGTAATGGGGTGGCATAAGACTGAGGGACCATGACATTGAACACAGCATTGTGCAGCAGCAGATTGGAGTTTGACTGGGTTTGGGATGGGGGGACATCAGGGGTGTGATCCAAAGGATAGATTGTTGACTGTTATGGCACATAATATAATCTGCTCCTGTGGTGACCAAGTTGTCCTGACCAGCAATGTCACTGTCAGGACACAATGGTCCACATTTCTCGGCAATGTCCCAGAACAGAAATGATGTCATTCTGTCCAGCCAAGGTGGAATTGTATCAGTATTGCAAGAATGGCTCTCATCCAGAAACAGCCATGTGAAATTTCAGAGTGACAGAAACCATTTTAGGGCGGATATTATCATCTTTCACTCAGGGAAGAATTGATTTTTTAATTTTCTAAGCTGAAAATAGCACTTTGCAGTTTAGTTTGTAGGCACAAATATGTAACATAACCATTTATATTCAGTCTGTCCCTTCAGGCGACATTGCATTAAATATGAGTCTCTCCCATGTCCAGTGCAGTCTGATTGAAAAAGTTTTCTTGTTGGCTTTCTGCTGTACATTCCAACATAATAAGAACAGCATCAACTAATCAAAGTGTCCTCATGGGATTGTAACTGAGTCTAATACCACTGCCTTGAATTTGTTGACTTATATAGTATAGTGCAGAAGCTTGCACCATTTTCAAAGACCTGCTTTGTTCAATTACTGGCAACTACTTGTCAAGTTCCAACAAAAAGAGCTCTATGGAAGTTATATTTCACAGACTTTGGAATGTATGCATATAGATGAAATTCACTGAAACTGCCTGTACAGTGATCTAAACTCCAGATGTGCAAAAGATGAGAGAGGTTTTACAGAGCATCAGTAAATCAAACACAGATGGATCAAGGTTCACTTTGGACTAACAGGAAGCAGAGTTTGATTATACAGTGAATAGCGTTGCGTGACTTAGTTCAGAAGTGGCACAGAATTAGAAGCTTTTACCTTTTCATGTCCTTGATCGCAGAGATTGCTGCAGCGTTTCTGTTACAATTTGGTGAAATACCCTTCATGCGAACCCCAGACAATTTTATTTATGAGGTCAAGAGAAAATCTCATGTTACTTTCCAAACATTTTTGATGAACATCTTTTCAGAGTAAATGTAAAATTAAAAGAACACAAGAAATGAAAGGTGTAGAGTAAATAACTCCTTGTGCCTAAACCATCATTCAACAAGAACATGGCTGATGCTCTAGAACATAGAATGGTATAGCACAGGGGCAGGACCTTCAACCTTTGATGTTGTGACAAACTAATTAAACGCCAAACGAAACTGGTCCCTTCCATTTACACAAGGCTGACAGCAGTCCATTCTCCGCATATTCATGAGTCTATCTAGGAGCTCCGAAACACTTCTGTGGTATTGCCTCCAGCACCACCCCTGGCAGCACATTCCAGGCACCTACTATTCTCTGTGTAAATAAAAAAAAACTGCTGCGCATATCTCCCTTGACCCTACCTTCTGCCTCTTAAAAATGACATCAACATCATTTTCTTGTCCTATCCTAATATCCATGAATTCTTACAATATGCAGAAACCTATCATTCTCCATAATGAATGCAATCAATGACTGAACTTCCATGGCCTTCTGAGTAGAGAATTTTGAAAATTCACCACTCTGAATGAAGAACTTTCTTTTCAATTCCCATACAAGACACTAACCTGTGTTTGAGAATACTCAGCAAAGACTCGAAGTTCCTGGGTTAGCATGTCAGGAAGTTGGAGCCCCAATGTCTGAGGTTCTGGGCCAGAAAATGGAGTTTGGTGGCCCGGAGGTGTAGGTAGGTCTATGGAAAGGATGAAAAGGGCTGTTGTTGTTTTGTTGTTGCTTGTGTTGTTTTGCTGAACATCGTAGGTATATTATGTTCATGCTGGAATGTGTGGTAACACCTGTGGGCTACTCCCAGTGCATTCTTGGATTGTGTTGGTTGTCAATGCAAATAATGCTTTTCACTGTATGTTTTGAGATAAATGAATCTGCATCTGACTGATACTTTGATACAAGATTTTTAATGACAAACTTCTCCCAACATGTCCTTAAAGAGAGATGAAAACCATCAAAAAAGTTAAGTTCTTCTATATTGAATTGTTCTATTCTATGCATTTCCATAATTTCAATGCAAATTGACTTTAAAAAATTGCTGTGGGGGCTTGTTTGGATTTAGACTGCTGTTCAAGGCACTGGTATGCTGAAGGATTGTTCAATTACTAGCACTTACTTGTTCCAGCCCAGGCTTGTAAGGCCCATGTACTGCGGTTTAACTTAGACAAATATTTGGCAGTTAGTTTAGTCATGTTCAGATTGGGTTCGTTTATCAAGTTGCAGCCTGCCCCGCCCCCCCACTTCTCTTTTCCTTGCCTTTATTTTGTTACTTTGTTTTCTCATCTTTTACCTTTTTATAATTCAAACAGCTAAACTGAACTTCTTAGAATTAATGGTGTCAACTGCGGTTGAATGTATTCTTGTAACTTCCATCACATGACTATCTATCTCCAACAGCCACTACTGCACTGACTGTGACAACTCCCTCTCTTCACCACCTCTGTAGCTCACTAATTTTTAAAAAAAGGTCAACGAAAATAGTAAAAACACTGTTGGTGGCCCCTAGGTTTCTCCACTGGGTTGCTCTCATCAGTGTTGTAGAATATGATTATCCAGGATTCCTTACAAAGTACAGTGATAATCCTGGAAGGGAGGCAGCCCTACCTGATAGAGCTGGATGCAGCTATATAAAATGTTGCAATCAGTATCTGTAAATGTGTGACTGTTAAGGCCAAAGGATAGTATGAATAGATTTGATAACCAGCTTCAGTAGATAGATAGATAGATAGATAGATACTTTATTCATCCCCATGGGGAAATTCAGCATTTTTTCCAATGTCCCGTACACTTGTTGTAGCAAAAACTCATTACATACAATACAATACTTAACTCAGTAATAATATGATATGCATCTAAATCACTAGCTCAAAAAGCATTAATAATAGCTTTAAAAAGTTCTTAAGTCCTGGCGGTTGAATTGTAAAGCCTAATGGCATTGGGGAGTATTGACCTCTTCATCCTGTCTGAGGAGCATTGCATCGACAGTAACCTGTCGCTGAAACTGCTTCTCTGTCTCTGGATGGTGCTATGTAGAGGATGTTCAGGGTTTTCCATAATTGACCGTAGCCTACACAGCGCCCTTCGCTCAGCTACCGATGTTAAACTCTCCAGTACTTTGCCCACGACAGAGCCCGCCTTCCTTATCAGCTTATTAAGACGTGAGGCGTCCTTCTTCTTAATGCTTCCTCCCCAACACGCCACCACAAAGAAGAGGGCGCTCTCAACAACTGACCTATAGAACATCTTCAGCATCTCACTGCAGACATTGAATGACGCCAACCTTCTAAGGAAGTACAGTCGACTCTGTGCCTTCCTGCACAAGGCATCTGTGTTGGCAGTCCAGTCTAGCTTCTCGTCCAACTGTACTCCCAGATACTTGTAGGTCTTAACCTGCTCCACACACTCTCCATTAATGATCACTGGCTCCATGTGAGTCCTAGGTCTCCTAAAGTCCACCACCATCTCCTTGGTCTTGGTGACATTGAGACGCAGGTAGTTTGAGTTGCACCATATCACAAAGTCCTGTATCAGTTTCCTATACTCCTCCTCCTGTCCATTCCTGACACACCCCACTATGGCCGTGTCATCAGCGAACTTCTGCACATGGCAGGACTCCGAGTTATATTGGAAGTCAGATGTGTACAGGGTGAACAGGACCGGAGAGAGTACGGTCAGAGTACGGAGAGAGTAGTCAGTTAAACTTGGGTTAGGTTACATCTGGAGAACAGTCTGCTTCTGGCCACTACACTATAGAAGGTGTATAGTGGAGGTTCTGGGGAGGGTGCAGAAGAACTTTATCAGGGTGATGCCTGGATGGATTATATTGACTTTAAAAAGAGGTTGGAGAAACTTGGATTTTTTCTCTAGAGCATTGGAGGAAGAGGGGCAACCTGATTAAAGTATATAAAATTAAGAGTGGTATAGATAAGAGTACTTTTCTCAGGGGAGAATTGTTAAATGCGAGAGGGCATGGAGGTGTAAAGTGAGCAGTGAAAAAGTAATTTTTTTTATTTGCACTAATAGCGATAGGTATCTGGAATGCGCTGCCAAGAGAGCTAATAGAAACAGTTATGATTTCAACGTCTGAGACTCATGAAAATGCAGGGAAAGGGGTTTGCCATGTGCAGGAAGAAGTTAGTTAGATTTGCATCATGGTTGGCACAGTTGTGGGTGGTAGGGACTTTTTCTGTGTTGTACCGTTCAACGTTCTATGCTTTGTTCTATCTGTCTGTTATGTATGCCACGACTGTTGCAAGTGGCAGCAAATCGACCATCTATTTAAACTTCCTTGTACTCTTCCTCAGCAGGGAGCACAAGATCCAGAAATTATCTGTGTGGCAGGAATAAATATGCAGACGTTCATTTCTCTTAGTGCAAAGTATCCAAACCTGGGGTCCAGAAACCCCTTGGTTAATGATAGGGATCCATGGCATAAAAAGGGTTAGGAAAACCCTGTCCTAGTTGAAACAAGTACTTCTCATTATTTTCATGTCATAATTGGATGTAGTCATCAATTCATTTGCCAGAAGTGACCCTAAAAATGTTTCCTAGATATTGGTGACATTATGTTCGGTAGTATTGGTATAAGAGATAATATATGGATATGAAATTGTACTGAAATGTTGCAAAGTAGTAAAATACATATCTATATTCGCTGATGACACGGCCATAGTGGGGTGTGTCAGGAATGGACAGGAGGAGGAGTATAGGAAACTGATACAGGACTTTGTGATATGGTGCAACTCAAACTACCTGCGTCTCAATATCACCAAGACCAAGGAGATGGTGGTGGACTTTAGGAGATCTAGGCCTCATATGGAGCCAGTGATCATTAATGGAGAATGTGTGGAGCAGGTTAAGACCTACAAGTATCTGGGAGTACAGTTAGACGAGAAGCTAGACTGGACTGCCAACACAGATGCCTTGTGCAGGAAGGCACAGAGTCGACTGTACTTCCTTAGAAGGTTGGCGTCATTCAATGTCTGTAGTGAGATGCTGAAGATGTTCTATAGGTCAGTTGTGGAGAGCGCCCTCTTCTTTGTGGTGGCGTGTTGGGGAGGAAGCATTAAGAAGAGGGACGCCTCACGTCTTAATAAGCTGGTAAGGAAGGCTGAGTAGGCTACGGTCAATTATGGAAAACTCTGAACATCCTCTACATAGCACCATCCAGAGACAGAGAAGCAGTTTCAGCGACAGGTTACTATCGATGCAATGCTCCTCAGACAGGATGAAGAGGTCAATACTCCCCAATGCCATTAGGCTTTACAATTCAACCGCCAGGACTTAAGAACTTTTTAAAAGCTATTATTAATGATTTTTGAGATAGTGATTTAGATGCATATCATATTTTTTACTGAGTTAAGTATTGTATGTAATTAGTTTTGCTACAACAAGTATCTATCTATCTATCTATATTGTTTTCCTGACCTCAGAACGTTCAGTGTGCTTTATAAGAAATAATTGTGTGTACTGCTGTAATGCAGGAAGTCAATTAGTAGACAGGAAACCACCCACCCCGCCAAACAAAAATGTGGTAATAACCAATTGGTCGTGTTTTTTATGTGGTAGATTAAGGACCAACTATTAGCAAACTCTACTGTTCTTCCTTACACCAGGGCCAAAAAGACTTTTGCATCCATAATGAGATAGGGTGGCCACCTTTTCAAAATGATAAAAATAGAATAAGTGCTATTTATTTTAAAATTTGAGATGTAACCTGGCCAGCTTTTGTGAGTGGTCTGGCTATGGCTCACCCATCTGATGGTTTATGGTACAATACAATGAGCTGGCTCCTGACCATGACTCTTTTAGAAAGCAATTCTTTATTTTTACAGAAAACTTACTTGTTTTATGTTCATGTGTGAATCTAGTGAGTGTGTATGGAATTGGTAGCATGGGCAGGTCTCACCACTGTAAATACAATATTACAGCCTCCTACTACTGTTAGTTCTGACCATAATTTACCCAGAGCCAACTATAAATTCTCCCAACTGTCTATTTATATTTCTTATCTCTATTCGCATATAGTCTGCTGTGCTGTAGATAGACCACATTTATGACTTTATCTGTTTTAAACATATGCAAAATATATATATGCTGCTGTAACTGGTACACCTATTGTAACATTAGTAGTGTAACCTTATGTTGGTTGAACTTGTAGAACTCACATGATGGGAGGCTAGCCATTGTCCATATTGGATTAAGATAGTCAGGGGATGACATGAGTGTTTCATCAAACAAGTTGCAAGAGCCAGAAATGGGTGGTCTTTATAGCAGAAAAGATATGTGATTCGAAGCACATCTTGGAGTCGCAAGCAAACGGTTCTCTCCTTTAGTCTAACAAACAAGATCTTATGTTTTGCAGTCAGTTGTGGTGTTGATATACAGTTTCTACTTCTACTTAAGATTTCTCTATTTCAACATTAAATCCAAAACAATTAAAAAGAAAATACATTAATGCTGGGGCAGCTGACTACATTTTAAATTCTTTCCAGTGAGTTTTTATTTTGGTACTTACCATAGCATTGACCCCACTAACCACTGCATTTGTTGATTTTCTTTATGGGTTGTAACTGTGTCATTGAACTTAAAACAGCTTTATGCATTATTGAAAATGTCCATTTAAATATTTTTCAGTAGAGCAAAGTCTATATGCTGTAATACCAAGCTATTAGAGCAAATTGTTATCCATTGCTGAGTGACTGATAGCCCCTCCCCATATCCCAGAACACCAGTGACACCTTGACAGTCAGTTACTTAAACATTGTATGTGAGGTGCAAAGTAATCTCCAACAGCACCCATTCATCTCCACATATGACCCCATTCACAATTCTCTTGTCCCAAAGTGCATCCGCTTCTTCACCCTTCTGATTGTTGACCACTACTGCTCCCTTGATTAGAAAAGCCTTTTGTTTATTTCTTCCTTGTATTTCCATTCTTCCATTAGCCCCTTCCCTCCTTGTTTGTAACCTTCCCCATTCTTAAAACACTCTGAGATGTCCCCACTCCTTCATTTCTGGCCTTGAGTGCATTCCGTTTTCATTGCCCTGCTACTATCTGAACAAAGTTCTGGAATTTCTCTTCATCAGCCCCTTTGTCTTTCCTTCCTTCCTTTCTAAAATGTTCCTTAAAACATAGTCAGTTTCCTATTACTCCTATACATCAGTATCAAATTTTATTTGATAAATTCATCTGGTGAATCATCTTAGAAGATTTTACCTTTTGTAAGTACTGGTCAAAAAACTGAGGAAATGACATATTTGGAAAAAAAACTTCCAAATTTCTTAGAATTAATCATCAGCATAACTGCAGCCAATCTAGGGAAAAAAGGATCAGCCATGATTGAATAGCAGAGCAGACTCTGGGTCAAATGGCCTAATTCTGCTCCTATGTCTTATGGTCTTAACATGTAATAGTCTGAAAATAAGCAGTGTAGGAAGACTGTCTGCAGTCCATCTGGAGAATGAGACGATATATGTGTCCTATATTTTTTTTTTATTTCTGGCCAGTTTTGCTTGAACGTGAACCAAACTAAACATACAGAAGGTTTCCCTTCAGAGGGGACCAGCTGGGTCTCAGTTCCAATCCTGGATCTAATTTGAAGGCTACTGGCTCAACTCTCACTCCAGGAAATAAAGTATATTATCCAGAATCTGTTTTTATTTCTTCCTTACAGTTCAATTCTTCCTTATTCCTCCCTTTTTGTAACCTCCTCCAACCATAAAGCCCTCCAAGATATCTCTACTCCTCATTACTGACCTTTGGTACGTTCACTTTTCATTGCTTTGCTGTTGTTTGATGAACAGAACAATTCTAAATGTTTTTTCAATTGACATCACAGTGACTCTAGTAGAACTACTGTTATCCCATCAGAACCCTAACCCTGTATCCCAAAGACAGAAATTGGTAGGTTAAATGGCCAATGCATGACCCCTGGTTGTAGGTGAGTTGCAAAATCTCCGGGGGTAAATTAAAAAAATAACAAAATTAGTGTAAATGGGTGGTTGATGGTCAGCTCAAACTTTGTATGCATTCCTGCAGCCTATGATTAAAACCAATTATTTATTCAGTTAACTCCTTGCTATGATCCTCTTTAGCAATATTTTCTGTATAATAACCATGTCTACAGGCCAATGGTGCCTCACTTGCTGTAAAGAACAAATTTGTCTGCCTCTGCAAACAGCATGTTGCAGCAGTTGCGAGGATGTTGGTCAAACTTAGTTTCTGCAGAAACCACAAAATGATGACACATATCAACAGGCTGGGTCTTGGGGCTGCCTGACTGGAGCAGAGGAAGCTGCAGAGCCAGTTTTCTGCACGCATTGCAGTTTGCTGAGCCAACACAACTATTTTTATTCTTGTTACAGATCAGAAACGTCTCATTGTGATAAGCTGTTTTTCACTTGCATTCACTTTATTTTTCCTCCTGGTTTTCTAGTCTTATCATCCACTCTGGGTTTTAAAATACATACCTCGGTATCAGAATCAGGTTTGATATCACCAGCATACGTTGCAAACTTTATTAACATTGTGGCAGCAGTACAATGCAATACATAATAGGAAAATATGTGAATTACAGTAAGTATACATGTATTAAATAGTCAAATAAATAGTACAAAAACTAGAAATAATAGTGAGGTCGTGTCCATGGGTTCAATGTCCAAATAGCTCCACACTATATTGCCCACTTCATGCTTCCATTAATCCAAACAGACTCATAACCACTTAGAGCTCTACAATAGATTAATTATTTGTCAAATGTTTTATCACTTGAAGTAGCTTTCTCTGGTAAAGTTGGTGTTCCAAAATCAAGCTAAAAGTTGATAAAACTGCTGATACTGTTTCAACAATAAATGCTTTGTGCTAATTTTGTTTAAGCTGTTGTGTATCAGAAGAGATAATAACCAAAGTACTATACAAGCAAATGTAAATGTTTGATGGTACCACTTAGAAGAGCAGGGAACTTAGCCAATGTGTCTTGGCCAATATATACAGTGGATTCCGGTTCATTGGGTCATATCAGGACCAGTACATTTTGGTTCAGCTGCCCAATTAACTGAAGTTTTATGGAAATTGTTAAAAAGCTACAAAAAAAAGGCTATGCATTTAAATGAATACAGAACAAATTAGAACACTATCAATACTATTACAATACTATAAAACTGTTCATTAATTCCAAATGTTTATTGATAGAGGAATTTATCCAGTGTACACTGCTGTGTACTTTTAATGAACTGTAAATGAACAAAATCAGTGCAGACACCTAGTGCAGATATTGGAATGCTTTCTTGTAATGCTGTCACCGATAGCATCCTCCAAATCTTTATTTTCATTGTTACAGTGAAGATGATTGTCAATACCTTCAAATTCTTCGTAGTTTCTAACTTGCTGAAGTAGTGAAATTGTTTCATTTTCACTCCTGCCTGTTTCTAGCATCTCCAAGCCTGAATGCTTGAAATCACAGTGAGCAAAACGGTTCTGCATTGTCTTACCACTTATTTCTTGCCAACTATTAGTGACAAAAATCACTGCTGTTGAACATAAGCACATGCACCTGATGCTGTTTAAAACTGTTTGCACTAAGCATGGTTTAGTGTCTAACAAGCACAAAAGTGTATGCGACTGATGCCAGTTAGAAATGGTTTGGCAACAGTCCCCTGTCCAATTAAGTGATGTAGCATCCCAAGTGAACTAAGGGAGTCTCGGCTATTTACTTGTTTAGTTTTTGTTCTTTAAGAGTTGTCCCAAATAAGTGGCTGCCCCAATTAACTGATGTTCCAATTAAATGGAATCCACTGTACTGCTCAATGCAAATTTTCAAACAGCAGTTTTTTTTTAGTTAATTATGTTAGAGCTTGCTGTGTGAAAATTAACTGTCAGTTTACTACATTACAGCTGAGGCTACTTTTAAATAAGTGCAAAGTTTAGGGATATATAGAAGTTGTATAAAGTATTAGACAAAGTTAAGTCTTTAACAACCTTTCTGTTTTATCTTTGGTCGGCCATGTGTTCCTGTTTCAGGGTTGATTATTTGGCCATATATGGAAACATTTGACTGAAATTGTAGTTCTCTATCTGAAAATACTGCAATCATAGTCACAGCTTCTTACTGGTTCCTTTGTTTTCTCTCACTTTAACTTCCCACAATAACTTCTCAACAAGCAGCTTCCTCAACCGCTTTTTATTTCCCCAGCCTTTCAGAGATGTCCCCTTTGTCCAATTCAGTGCTCCTCCACCCTCTGTAATTGAAAACTAATTTGCCTTTACTATTTGCTTATTCTGACAGTCTTTGACCTGAAACATTAACTCTTTCCACAGATGCTGCCTGACCTGAGTGTTTACTGCATTTTTTTTAAATTTCAGATTCTCAGCTCTTGCAATGATTTCATTTTCATTCATAGATATATTCGTCTGTGCTTTTCTTGCATAGCATTCTAATTGAGTTTTAGAAGGAGAAAAGTGGTTGCTAGATAGCACAGCCACTTTCATTCTTGAGGTGAAAACTAACAGGGAATAGCTGCTATACATCCTAGCAATAACTGCAAACAAAGTCACAAGCCCAATCCGACCCTTAACAACAGAAATCAGGCAGATATACATATTTTTTCACCTCCATAATGAATTTTTGCAGTACACTAGCAGAAAACCTCAACCAACACCCTTCTAGAAAGAATAGAACAAAACTGAAATTATTTCAAAATCACACTGATGCCCAGATGTGGAAGTTATTTAATCCAAGTACATCCTTCCACAGGAGTCTAAAATCCACCAACCGTAGGGTAAATTAACCTTGCGTTGAATTATACTTGAGATTTTGTGTCCACTACCCTAATCCTGATCATTTCTTTGCACAGAGAAATTAATCTTGAGTTTCCCTTAAGCAGGTGCACCTGAGTCCAACTCTGTGGTTTAGATTATAAACCTAGAGGCAACTATTTTCATCTGAACCAGGTTCTGGACACACATGGTGTTGTAACTTTTTTTTGATTGGGTTTATCTGCTGCTAGTTTAATTCTGCATGAAGTACTGGTAAGATTTGGTATCCCACATATCCCAGTGATTTATAATTCCTAGTTTAATTTTAATGCTACTTGCTCTTTGGGCTACATCAAAACATGGTAGCCAGAGTGGTAATGATGACTTCAAATCAAATGTGGGGCTGAGCATGTCAAGTGGCAGACATATTGTGCACAATATGACAGCAATAGATGGAAAGAAAACAAACCACAAGTAGAGAAAGATAAAGTATTCTCAAATTTGGGGAGAATAAATATATAAAAAAAGTAAGTTGAAGGTAGAATCCATGGGAAGTGGATGGGTGTTACGGTGGGGATGGGGTTGTGAGGGTGGAGAGAATTGATGATTTTCCTTGCTGGGAGTAGACAAGCTCTCCTTCTGTTACCAGTGAAGAATTTTAGACATACACCATGGAAGACCTGCAGAGATTACTCTGGTTAAGTCCCATTCAAATGCAGTAGTGACATGAACGTGACCAGCTGTGAAGCCCAGGCCTCTGTTTTTAATTGGGATCCCTGTCCTCCCTGTAGGTTAAGTGCAGAGCTAGGTCAGAAAGTTCATTTTCCAAGTAGGCGGACAAGCATCTCATTTTAACTGACTATCCAAGGTATGCGGTCAATATTACTTTTTCAGTTAGCCATTACTTATTCTGCTGTTGTGTTTATTTCAGGAAGATCTTCTCTGATTCTCTTTTTTTAAGCTCTAGAGCAAAGCTTTCCTTCATAACTTGGTCACTGGGATCAGCCATATCAGCCCTGAAATCTCTGATCTTTCCCTCATCCATCATAAGACCACAAGATAGTTTTATTCCAACCAAAGGCTGGAGTACACTACTATCAGTAATAACAGACATAATGTAACTAATTGCAACTGCATTTGGATTTGAATTGCCTTCATTCTGGCCTTTTGCCGGTCTAGCACTCACTAAAACTGGCTTTGGCAATTACTGAAGAATGGTTATTATATATACATACCGTTCTTCTGTTGCCAAGTTTGTCTCATGTAAAATGGTTCTAAGGCTGCGTACTTGGAACATAAGAATTCCAGTAACTTCTTGCTCACAGCACAGGAGGTGGCCATTTAGCCCATTAGGTCCAGTTTAGCTTTCAGCAGGGCAATACCATAAGCCCCATTCCCTTTTTAATTTCCCTATAACTTTTCCTGTCTCTCATGCCCATCACTTCCTTCCACTGGGAGACACAAGAGACTAGAGGTGTTTGTATCTGGAGCAACAATCTGCTGCAAGAGTAATGCTGCTTGACCTGTTGGGTTCCTCCAACGGATTGTATATTAGTCCCTTTTAATTCTATTGCCAGTTGCCTATTCTGAGAGGTAATTTACAGTCATCAGTTAATCAATGTAGATTTTTCGAGAGGAGAACAAAGCAACCAGCAGAAATTCAAGGAGTCACAGGAAGAACATGCAAACTCCACACAGACAGCATCTGAAGTCAGAATTGACCCGGGTTCCTAGAGTTGAGAAATAATATTTTCTCAATGCTGTGCAATAAAAAAAACTGGGATACAATATATGCTGGATGTGGGGACAGGAGAAACATATGGAATGATTAATTGGGGGAGACGGGGCTTTGGAAGGAGTAAAAGGAAAAGCAAAAATGTAGAAGGGAAAAGCGAGTATCAAAGGAGCTGGGTTGGGGTAGGCAGTGTGCAGGATCAAAGAAAGAAATACTGTGCTCAGAGTAGAAAATGTGCACAGAATTGCATGGCAGGAAGAGGTCACCTCTTCAGACTGAAAAGCTAAGGGAAGATTTGAAAATATTGAGTTTTGAAATTAATAAATCAATCTAAATAGGATTAGTTACAAAAAGGGAATGAATAATGAATGAGGAAATGGCACAGAATCGATCTAGCACAGAGGCCATCGATTCCTCTTTGCTTGCAGTCTGATATTAATTTGGTTCCTAGTGTATAAATCTACAGAACTATTTGGATTTGCTGCATTTATACAGTATAAAAATATCATTCAGGTTTTCTAACATTTCTCCTAATTTTTGTTTTTAAAATGACCTCCTGTAGCTTTGCTGAATGGTGGCTCTTTACACCAGCCTGGCTGTGAACATAGTGAATAAAAAAGGGAGACCTCCTTATCCAAAGGATGCAGTGGCCATGTAGTCTCACCACAATCACACATCTCTGCATCAGCTCCATTCGGGATTGAGCTAAGTTTTAAATAAAATAGTATTGGAAATCCACTATACGCTTTGGAGCACTTCCAAAAGGAAATTTTACATTCAGATTTGGGTGTACATACAACTAGAGGTTGGGATTGTTCTATGTTTGTTGTCACGATAATGCATGAACATGGTCATAATAAAATATATGTTCACTTCCAACGTGAATCACTCAAATGCCATTGGTTTGGGGAGATTGATGTCTTCTGTTATCCCAAAGTAAACCTTCCATCCCTAACTGAAGAACACCGAGTTTAATTCATGCAGTCTTTCATTTACCTTGACTTGCACATTTTACTTTCAGGAAATCTGCTAAGAAACTAACATTACTGAACACTGTGCAGAATTCTCCATAGAATAAATTTGGCAAAATTATTATAAAACTTCTGAGTTTTTTTACATATTCTTTTGAATGAAGCAAACACACAACATTTTTAAGCCCTAGTATCAAAATTACACTGTACATCGTCATTCTACCCTCATTGGGATGTTGGATTAAAATAACAAGAACAGACTCCCATCACTGGTCATTATCTAATAAGGACAGTGTTGCAACTTGAGTTCTGATCACCTTTGATCCTTTTCCCATGCTATAAGAAGGAACCTTATGCTTCCAGTGACACTGAAGACCTTTTAAATATTTAAATACCCAAGTACCACTTGGGACGAGAAAAATTAAATTTATTTTTCTATATCCAGTTGTTTATCTGCCTTAGTGATGTCGGTTAGATCATAGTAACATTAGCATTGTCTTGCCCTGGAAAACATTGATATTTAATAATATTTGTCAGATGTACAATAATATGAATTATATGTAAACCAATATGAAGCACATGGAATTGTTTTGGAAAGGCTGTTAAAAGTTGCCTTCTAACTCAAAATTAGGGACAGCATATTTTACAATAAATGCATTTAATTTGTAATTGGAGGATAGTTAACAAAAAAAATCCAAGGGACAACAGCTTGACTCATAAACCAACAAGTATGGTTGTACTATTTAACACCTGCACTTACCTTAACACCTTTAGCTGTCTGTTTTTGGAGAAGTAACAGGTGCTGTAGATAAAGGAGATGAAATAGATGTATTAAAAATTCCAAAAGGAATATGATAAGTTGATACATCAAAGGTTATTGCAAACATTTCAAATTTATGTAGAGGATTGGCAGGTTAATGGAAAATCGTTGCCATAAGTGGGTCTCTTTTTATTTGGTTTGTTTTGCTGGGACCTCAAATTTTACTTGCATAAAGGTATTGAAACAATGGTTGTTAAATATGTTCATGCCACAAAAAAAAAACAAGTAAATTTTGAGGAAGAACTTGTCCAAATCACATTGATGCTTCTCTGCTTCCTCCTCAGAGCTCACACTCCCATCGAGGTTTATGTCATCTGTAAACTTGGTAATATTAATATTGTTAATGTATATTGTCAATACAGTTGTTCTGTCAGAATCACTGAACTGTCAGTATCCCACTAGTCACTGCCTGCCACTCGAGAGGGATCTGTTTATTCCTACCCTTTGTTTCCTGTCTGACAACCAGTTCTTGATCCATACCAGGCGCTTGCACCTCACTTGCCCTGCTAAAATTTGGAAATGACACTTTTATGTACGACTTTTTATGAGACAAGTACTTGGGGACCTAGGCTCAAGATTTAGGGAATGGATTCAGGATGGCGATAAGGTGAAATACCTTTTCCCAGAGAGTAATGAATCTGTGGAATTCTTTTCCCAGGGAAGCGGTAGAGGCCATCTCATTAAGTATATTTGAGACTTTTTTTTGCGTGCATGGGAACTAAGATCTGTAGGGGAAGGGAAAGTGGGTGGAGCTGAGTCTACTGAGATCAGCCTGATCTTATTGAATGGTGGAGTAGGCCTAATGGGCTAAATGGCTGACTCCTGTGCCTATTTTTTATGTTATGACCTTGCAGAAGTCCAAGTATATCCTATCAGATTTAAACCCATTCATTTTTTTTTCACCTGGATCCTCAAAAAAAACACTATTTCCCTTTCGAAATCCATACTAACTTTGGCTATTCACTATTTTCTAAATGTTTGGAACGGACTTCAGCATTTTCCCTACCATGCTGTCAGAAGATTTCCAGGTGAATCGATTAATAGTTACAAGACCCACTCTTGACAGAGTGGAGAGTTTTGTGTGTGTAAAATAAATAAATAAATAAACCTCACTCTCACTCACTTCTTTCTTTAGAATTCTCTTCCTCTAGAGATAGTTGATGATCTGGTAAATAGATTTTTCAAAAGCAAGGAATGTAGACGTGTTTACAGTCACATCCACCAGGTTCTTATTAAGTGGTCATCAGCCTACTCCAGTTCTCAATTCATATATTTATGTAAAGTCATCCTCCAATCCAGTGGATAAGCTTCCAAGTATACAAACTAATAGACTGTACACCACATTGGTGCACCTGAGAACTTCTCTACCGTTAGCTAACTCCAAGGTCCTTCAGCCACAAGCATCAACTTAGTGGACTTGTGTCTAAGAGTATGACCCAGACTTTGTTCCAATATCTTCAGAGCCCTGGTAATCTCAATCAGCTACTGGAAACTCCTTATCAACTCTGGAAAGTTCCCCAGTTTCTACATTGTGTTTCAAACAGCCAGAATCCATTAGCATCATGCTAGAGAAAAGGTTATTGCAAATGTGTGCATTAGCATAATAACATTAGTGCTAGAAATTGAATAGGAAGTGGTCTGATTGAATAGGATGAGTTAATGCCCTTGAGTGAATTTTCTTCTTATTGAAGGCCGGTTATGAAGAATAGCAACATAGTTTCTCTTTTAAAATGGAAGAATACTTGGTTCCTTGGTCATTAGCAAATAATTAATGGTATCACATCAACACAAGGATTTAAAAATAAAATTTGTTTATCAGGTCTTTGCACAGTCAAAGGAATTTTGCATTAATCATATTTACTCATGTCTCTTTTCTTTCTAATCAGAGCCTGACTCCTTTCCAACTTTTTTAGGATGACAATTAAATGGCCCGCTATCATTATTATGTACTGTGTCTTATGATGTAGGTGATCATGGTCTTTAACTAAGATTGTCTTGGCAAATTTTTCAGTAGAAGTGATTTGCCATTGCCTCCTTCTGGGCAGTGACTTTACAAAATTTGTCATCCCAGCCATTATCAATACTCTCTGCCTGGAGTCAGTGGCCACATAACCAGGACTTGTGATATGCACCAGCTGCTCAAAACCATCCACCACCTTGCCTGGGGTGACCTGTGGGATTGCAGAGGGAAGGAGCACTTCACACCTCCTTTGGTAGACACGTATCTCCACCCTGTCACCCTAGAAAATGCCAGTATTTTATGTATTAAGAATGAGTAAAGTTTTAAAATTTCTTTTAAATATCTGGGGGTGGGGGGGGGGGGGGAGCTTCAATAAAGATCTCAAAGCTACTTTGTGGTAGTGTTCAGTTGTCACTAGGGATTGAAAATTAATTCCTTGGACACTCCTGTACTCAAAGACAAACCATTGGACAGTTGGGAGGGCAGTTTTTCATTTCACTTGAAAACAATCACTTTTAAGACAAAAATAGTAAAATATTGCAGATGGAGCCATTGGTTTGAAGGCTGGAGTATTAGGGTGTGGGTAATCATGTGATTAAAACCTCCTGAAGTTTGTCCCTGCACAGAGGTAGCTGGTGCTTTGAGTTTGGTATTTAAACCGTCTTTGCCAAATGTTGCTTAACTTCTTTAATATTTGTCAGTGAAGAATTAAATGATACAAAGCTATGTCTGAAATCCTGCTGGCTCATCATTTACAAATTCTTCCATTTCCTTGCTCCTCTAGTTTTCCATTCTTCACTGTGCCCTCTTCCTCACTGTTTTCCTGTAATCTAATTCTACATTCCTCATCTTTGTTGATTCTTCATATGTTCTGTTATGAAGGGTTTTGTGCTGAACAAGCTCAGCCCATTTTGGTACATTAAGCAATTGTCACATTATTTCTCTCAGAAATCAATGTTTTGATGACACAATTTGCATTCTACATCCTTCCCTCTTGTCACCTTTTTTGTAACAAACATTCTCTTCTCAATTTTAACTTCCTGCTTTTTGAACAGTTCGCCCATGTTTCCGAACTTTTCACGCATTGTTCCTTAATTTGGTTTCTAGCTTAGACATGTGGTTTATACATTGTTTTCACAGAAATTGCACTGTGTCCCAACAATCATGAAGTTCACATTTACAAGAAAGAAGGATCCAAGTGGAATAGAATTCATGAGCTGAAGGAGCATAGTGGACATGTGACAGGTGAGAGACCATGTGAATTACTTTATATGCCAAGAAATGAGAGAAGTATAAGGTCATGCTCGTGCAACCACCCAATATTTGGGGCAGAAAAACACCTTAAACGATCATCATTTATAAAGTTTATTTCATAAGAGGCATGCATTTCTATATGTGAAAAGCCTCAAGGAATATCTGGAGAGCACAGAAGTATGGTTTGTGATAGATGATTGGAAGGATAACATTAAATGTCAGAAGGGCTGAATGGTCTCATGTTTTTATGTTTCATAATAGATGCCAATTAATTCCATCACAGATGGTTTTCTTGTTCCTATAATGTCCCAAAATATTTTAAGGAAATTATGCACAGTTTTATCTCATAAGAATGAACATGTGTATGCAAATCCTTTTCCACAGCTTCAGGATGTTCTAGAGCACATCCTTTCTCATTGCTTGGTGTGGCAGAAAAGAAAAAAATACTAAAAATATAAAATACTTTAAAGACAATTTTCTGAAGTCTGGCATGGAGAATTTTGGTCTGCACTTCTACCTACTCAAGTCTTTGATATGATTTATGTAAATTAGTGTTTTTGAATATTTACTGCCAATACTTGTGTTCAACAATTTTCTAATTCAGGGGTCACCAACCTTTTTTTTCCCCACCGCGGACCGGTTTAATATTGACAATATTCTTGCGGACCGGCCGGCGGTGGTTGGGGGGGGGGTGTTAATCACGACCGGAATATAGGTGATAAGTCAACTATAAGTTACTTGTTAGTGTCTAATACACTCAATTTTGTTTCTAAAAGGGTTTATCTAATGAATTTAATATTAAACACACAGTGCATATTGTCCTCGCATGAATATAGTGATAATTATAACTCACTTATAAGTCAATAGCATCATAACGTTTTAAGTAACGTTTGGATATTAAACACACAGCGCGTGTTTTCCTCATATGAACATATAAAATCATTGCAAAACATCAGTGAGAGGACAAGGTAAGGACCAGAGGTCCCCATGGCGGGGTCGCAGTGGTCGCAGTCTGGATAGAGCGTCTGACCAAGTGAGCAAGGAGTGCGACAGGGCGCGCGCTTGCCCCTCCCCCCCCCCCAGTAGATAGGTAGAACTTATTGGCCGACAAAAGTTTGGCTCGAGGGATGACTTTCAGTAGATCGCAGCAAGGTAGCTGCTCTGCTACTTACGAAACCCTGAGCCTGGATTAGGTCATCTGTGAATATTTTAGCACTGGGCTCCCCACAAACATTCGGTGTGCTAAACAGGTTTAGAGGCTGTGCCCATCTGTCCGCACTCCAGGCCAGTAGCAACGGCACTTCTCGCCGGCCAGTTACCCAAGGCCAACCAGTGATCCCTGGCACGAGGGTATCACTGCGTTTAGGACGCTGATGACCTCGCGTGCATTCAAGTTCAACAGTGGGTGTGACGGAATGAGGAAAGGTGCGGCTGACTCATATTGTTTCCTCGCGGCCCAGTAGCACATGCTTTGCAGCCCAGTACCGGTCCACGGCCCGGTGGTTGAGAACCACTATTCTAATTTAGTGTTTGCATGGAATAAATGTGTATCATAGATTTACAGCTATATATAATAGGGATTCTCTGTGCTATAAAATACTCCAATGTAGCACATATTTGATAGGGCATAATAAGTGTGAGTTTAACAAATGCAGACTTCAAGATGAGAAAATTTACTTCAACAGACAGACAATTCATTATTATAAGTTATATACAAATACAGCAAACAGCAAAGTGTATCAGGTTTTCAGCAGGCTCTTTATACTGAAGTGTAATACAACTGCTTTGATAAAATGTAAAGGGGGCCAAATAATCTTCATTTAAATTCAGTCTAGCTACCCATTTATTGGATACAGATTGACAGCACACTCAGGATTATACATAATTGTATTTTCACTATAAGATCAATTGGATCTCTGAACTGTGGTGGTATTATCTTCCATCTACAATAATTAACATCTTTATATTTCAATATGCCTCAGGGCTATCCAGCTTCATCTTAAATGTGCAACTTCACTTAACCAGAATGTCATTGCTATCTGATAAAGAAGTTTCTCCTAAATTTGTTATTGGTGGCTTCCTTATTTTTACAGCCACTATTGTCATCGTCTGCAGGAGACCCCGATTAGTCTTTACAAATTTCCCATGGTTGCAGGTATTAAAAGTATCATTGGACTCTTTGAAGATTGTCATTCTTTCTAATAATCAACTTGGTCCATTGGCCTTTTCCTGATTTAGGGATTAGCTGGGCCCCAGAAAGCAATCGAATTGTGACCTGTGGAACTGACCGTAATGCCTACGTCTGGTCCCTGAAGGGCAATGTCTGGAAGCCAACTCTTGTCATCCTAAGAATCAATCGTGCTGCCAGATGTGTGAAGTGGTCACCAAAGGAGAATAAGTTTGCTGTTGGCAGTGGATCCCGGTTAATTTCAATCTGCTACTTTGAGAAGGAGAATGACTGGTGAGTCTGCAGTATAAGTAGTAGGAAGCTCAGTCTGAAATGCAGTCGGGCAGCCTACAATCTAACTGTATACAGTATAGTATAAAGCAACTCGTAGTCAATCAAACAGTACTGAGAAACTAGAGAACAATGAATGTGAAAAATGGATAATATTATATCCCAAGACTAGTGCTTATTTAACATTTAGTATTCCCTCATTATACCCTATTAAATTTTACAAGCAATGTAGTGACTTCTTACTTGTAGACACTGATGTAATGCAGTAAAATCTGCATCTGTTTTTTTATTCTATGGCAAGGTCCCACATCAAAAAGAAGAATCAAATGGCCAAGATTTTCCCGTATCTGCAAATGGGGAAGGGTGAAAATAACCATTTCTGTCATGGATCTCCTGTCAGAAACTTCAGTTTGTGTCCCATTCGGATGTATTGGAATTTTCTAGGACATTTTCCAACAGAGCTGTTCTTCCTCAGCATTGAGGAAAATATACCAAAGTTTCTGGAATGATCCCTTGAGCCAACGTCCCCTAATTCTGGAATATGAGTTCTCAAGAAACAGCCACAATATCTATTTTGTTAATTCATCTAATTTGTGTGTTTGAATATGATTCACCTCTCATTTCTCATCTCCAATGCTTACAGGCTAATCTTTCTTGATTCCCCCTTCGTGTAATAACCACATAAAAACTTGATGAAACTGCATCACACTGATTTCAGGGCCAGTTTGTCATTTTTTAAGTACATAGACCAAAATGGACAAGTATTTCAGCTGGATTCTCAGAAAAGAACCCTGAACCATTGCTGCAGGATTTCCTTTCTGTAATATGGAGTGTACTTTCATAACTGCTTGCATGTTTACTTTTTAAATTTGAAGAACCAGAACACAAAGGTCTGCTCACCAACATTTACTACTTTCTCACCATTTAAATAGAATATTTTTTCTATTTTCTAAAAATTGAGAGAACCTAATATTTTTGTATATTATGCACTGCTTGGCCAATTTCTCACTCACTCAGACTTCCACTGCTATTTGAAAATTCCTTATACCACCCTTTCCTACAAGGTCTGATACATTACACTATCTAGTTCATAAATATAAATTAAATTTGTTTTTATTTTTATTTCGAGATACAGTGCTGAGTAGCCCTTCTGGCCATGCAGCTCTGACAACCCTGATTTAACCCTAACCTAATCACAGGACAATTTACAATGACCAGTTAACTTACCCGGTGCATCCTTGGACTGTGGGAGGAAATGGGAACATGTGGGGAAAACCCATACATTCTGAGGTAAGGATGTACCGAAACTCCTTACAGATGGCACCGGAATTGAACTCCAAACTTAGCTGTCCCAAGCTGTAATACTGTTACACTAACCACTACGCTGCTGTGGCCCATCCTGATTGGCAAATTGTGAATTGCTAGAGAAAACACAGCAAGAAAGTGGAATTGCTTATTAAGTGGTGAAATGGGCTGAACAGACTATTTAAACCATAAGACCATAAGACATAGGAGCAGAATTAGGCCCACTGAGTCTGCTGCACCATTTCATCCTGGCTGATCCATTTTTCCTCTCAATCCAATTCTCCTGCCTTCTTCCTGTAACCCTTCACATGCTGTGTAATCAAGAACCTATCAACCTCCACCTTAAATACACCCAACGTCCTGGCCTCCACAGCTGCCTGTGGCAACGAATTCCACAGATTCACCACCCTCTGGCTGAAGAAATTCCTCCTCCTATCCATTCTAAATTGACATCCCTCTATTCTGAGGCTGGTCTTTAGACTCGCCCGCTATAGGAAACATCCTCCCCACATTCATTCCAGCTAGGCCTTTCAACATTCACTAGGCTTCAATAAGATCAACCCTAATTCTTCTAAATTCCAGTGAGTATAGGCCCAGAGCTGTCAACGTCCCTTATACAATAAGCCTTTCATTCTCAGAATCAGTCTCGTGAATCTCCTCTGAACCCTCATCCATTGTCAGTACATCCTTTCTTAAGTAAGGGGCCCAAAAATGCTCACAGCCCTCCAAGTGAGGCCCTACTGGTGAATTATAAAATCTCAGCATTACCTCATTGTTTTTATATTCTAAACTCTTGAAATGAATGTTAACATTGCATTTACAGAGAAAGTTTGAAGAAGTTAGGTCTTTATTCTTTGGAGCGTAGAATGTTGAGGGGGGACTTAATAGAGGTATTTAAAATTATGAGGGGGATAGATAGAGTTGATAGATAGAGGAGATAGATAGGCTTTTTCCTTTGAGAGTAGGGGAGATTCAAACAAGAGGACATGAGTTGAGAGTTAAGGGACAAAAGTTCAGGGGTAACACGAGGGGGAACAACTTTACTCAGAGTGGTAGCTGTGTGGAACAAGCTTTCAGTAGAAGCGGTAGAGGCAGGTTCGATATTGTCATTTAAAGTAAAATTGGATAGGTATATGGACAGGAAAGGAATGGAGGGTTATGGGCTGAGTGCAAGCATTCGGCATGGACTAGAAGGGCCGAGATGGCCTGTTTCCGTGCTGTAATTGTTATATGGTTTATATTTGTCTTCCTCACAGCCGACTCAACTTGCAAGTTAAGCTTTAGGAAATCTTGCACAAGGACTCCCAAGTTCCTTTGCTCTTCAGATTTTTGAAATCCAACCCCCCATTTAGAAACAAATTTATGCTTTTATTCCTTCTACCAAAGCACATGACTTTACACTTCCTAACACAGTATTCCATCTGCCACTTCTTTGCCCATTCTCCTAATGTCTTAAGTCCTTCTGCAACCTCCCTGCTTCCTCCACACTACCTGTCTCTCCACCTATCTTTGTATCATTCGCAGATGTAGCTGCAAAGCCATAAATTCCATCATTCAAATCATTGACATATCACATAAAAAGAACACCAACCCCTGTGGAACACCACTAGTCACTGGCAGCCAGTCAGCAAAGGCTCCCTTTATGCCCATTCTTTGTCTCCTGCTAATCAGCAAATCCCCTATCCATGCTAATATCTCCCCTTAATACCATGGGTTCTTATCTTGTAAAGCAGCCTCATGTGTGGCACCATGTCAAAGGCCTGTTCAAAATCCAAGTACTCAATATCCATCAATTCTCCTTTGATTATCCTGCTTGTTATTTTCTCAAAGAATTCTAACAAATTTATCAGGAAAGCTTTTGTGCCTCCGAGTACACTGAGATCTCAGCTGTAGCAATCAACTCTGTCATCTTCTCAACCATTGAAGGCAGGTTAACTGGCCTATTATTTTCTTTCTTCTGACTCCTTCCATTCTTGAAGAGTGGAGTAGAGTCCTCTGGAACAATGCTAGAATCTAGTGATTCTTGAAAGATCATTACTAATGGCTCCTCAGTCTCTTCAGCTACCTCTTTCAGAACCCTGGGGTGTAATCCATCTGATCTAGATGACTTGTCTACCTTCAGACTTCTCAACTTCCCAAGCAACTTCTCCCTAGCAATACCAACTGCACACATTTCTGCCCCAACACTCTCAAACTTCTGGCATGATGCTAGTGTCTTCTGCGGTTAAAACTGATGCAATATACATTAGTTCATCTGCTACTTCCTTGTTCCCCCTAACTACCTCCCCAGCATCGTTTTCCAGTGATCTGATATCTACTCTTGCATAGAAAAAAAACTTTTGGTATCTTATTTGATATTATTGGCTAGCTAGCTTACCTTCAAATTTCATCTTTTTCCCTTCTTATGGCTTTTACATTACCTTATGTTGGTTTTTAAAAGCTTCCTAATCCTCTAACTTCTCACTAATTTCACTAACACACCAACAAAGACTGAAGAATCTTACCAGAAACTTGCCTCGCCCAAGCCTGTTGAGCTAAAGTCTCCTTATTCTAACATTGGTCCACTCCAACAACGGCCAGTCCACTTGTCCTTACTTATTTTTATTTGCCCTTACCAATGAATCCTGATTCAATTGGGCTGCAGGGAAAAAGCTGAAAGCCCATAATCGCTACTTTTTAACTTGCACGCACGCACTTGATTTTTACCACCAGAAAAAAACTTCTCTTTTGTGTGTCTTATTTAGAGCAGCCACGATGATGCATGGTGTGTCAACTGAGAAACACCACAACGGTTGACTAGTTAGTGCTGGGTCTTCTCAAAGAGGCAGAGCAGATGGAACTTAACATGATGTCATGCTCTATCAAAACAAAGCCTGGCAATTATCGCTGAAATTGAAACTCTCCCTTTTGCTGATGAGCAGAAATATATTTTTCAACTGTGCAAGTCTTATTAACGCAAAGCCCATTAACCCAGGGATTTCACTTCTGTAGATGTATGGCATGAAGGGAAATGGAGAATCGTGCAAAAAGTTGGATTGTCTGCATATCACATCACCTCAGTTTAATCTGGTATGTGTATTTTTTAGGTGGGTTTGCAAACATATTAAGAAACCAATTCGCTCCACTATCCTGAGTCTGGACTGGCATCCCAATAATGTTCTGCTGGCTGCTGGGTCGTCTGACTTCAAGTGCAGGTAATATGGGCAAGAGTTGATCAATTTATTGCTTCATAAGCTAAAACTAACAATGTCCCCACACAGATAGCAACTGATATCAGGATCAAACCCATGTTCCTGTGATGCAGCAAACCTGCTGTACACCTTGCCACTCCTTGTAGCCACAGCTGGTTAATTGGAAAAGCAGATGTAGCTAATCTATTCAGGCTTGGTAGTAAAATTCATTAATAAACCCACATCCACCACTTCTGGTGGCAACTCATTCCACCCTCTCACCACCCTTTGAGTGAAGAAATTCCCTCTCATTTTCCAATTAAACATTTTACCTTAACCCATGACCTCTGTTTCTAGCCTTCCCTGCAGGAAAAACCCTGCTTGGATTTACCCTATCTATGTCCCTCATAATTTTGTATACCTCTCACTAATCTCCTTTCATTCTCTAATGCCCCGATAACCATACACATTAAATGTTTGTAAACTGATCTATATTATAATTTGTGAATGTGGCTTATAGACTATCAATGATTTTTGATCATTGCCTACTTTCAAATATTAAAGCAGGCACAAAGAATGGGGAAAAACACTAACCTAATGTCAGATTATGTCAGTACATGTGGTAAGTACTCTGTAACTCTAAGGAGGAAAGTATGGTGGTGGAAAATTGGAGGTTTTTTTTTATTTTTACATAGAATCGTGGGTGTGTGGAATGTGCTGCCAAAGGTGGTGGTGGAGGCAAATACATTAGGGACATTTAGGAGACTTAGGCACATGGATGAAAGAAAAATAGCAGACAATGTGGGAGGGAAGTGTTAGATTGACTTTAAGTTATTTAAAAGGTCAACACAACATTGTAGGCAAAAGGACTAAGTGCATTAAAGGGGAGGTGTTATCACTGTACTCCTGGTGTAGATGCAGAGATGTACTCACCCCACCCTGATCTAGATTTGTTCTCTGGGCTTTTTTTTTCTGCTCTTTGACTTCTCCTTTCCCCTTCTTTCTAGTGTCAAGATTGCGTCTTGTCAGATCTCATTCTTCTTAAGCAACCATCTCTACTCCTTGTTATACAGTTAAATCTTGGTGACTTGGTGTGTCTGGGTAGTCTTGTTTTGTCTGGTGGATTTAGAGCTCCTTTCCGGGGAATGCGCTAAGATGGTAGCACAATATTAATACGCAGCAGCCTCTCCAGACTCTGAATTTGGGGATTGCCAAACATTATGTGGATTTTCTGGTGTAGTCTGTTTTGTTAGATAGATAGATAGATAGATAGATACTTTATTCATCCCCATGGGGAAATTCAGCATTTTTTCCAATGTCCCGTACACTTGTTGTAGCAAAAACTCATTACATACAATACTTAACTCAGTAATAATATAATATGATATGCATCTAAATCACTAGCTCAAAAAGCATTAATAATAGCTTTAAAAAGTTCTTAAGTCCTGGCAGTTGAATTGTAAAGCCTAATGGCATTGGGGAGTATTGACCTCTTCATCCTGTCTGAGGAGCATTGCATCGACAGTAACCTGTCGCTGAAACTGCTTCTCTGTCTCTGGATGGTGCTATGTAGAGGATGTTCAGGGTTTTCCATAATTGACCGTAGCCTACTCAGCGCCCTTCGCTCAGCTACCGATGTTAAACTCTCCAGTACTTTGCCCACGACAGAGCCCGCCTTCCTTATCAGCTTATTAAGACGTGAGGCGTCCTTCTTCTTAATGCTTCCTCCCCAACACGCCACCACAAAGAAGAGGGCGCTCTCAACAACTGACCTATAGAACATCTTCAGCATCTCACTGCAGACATTAAATGACGCCAACCTTCTAAGGAAGTACAGTCGACTCTGTGCCTTCCTGCACAAGGCATCTGTGTTGGCAGTCCAGTCTAGCTTCTCGTCCAACTGTACTCCCAGATACTTGTAGGTCTTAACCTGCTCCACACACTCTCCATTAATGATCACTGGCTCCATGTGAGTCCTAGGTCTCCTAAAGTCCACCACCATCTCCTTGGTCTTGGTGACATTGAGACGCAGGTAGTTTGAGTTGCACCATATCACAAAGTCCTGTATCAGTTTCCTATACTCCTCCTCCTGTCCATTCCTGACACACCCCACTATGGCCGTGTCATCAGCGAACTTCTGCACATGGCAGGACTCCGAGTTATATTGGAAGTCAGATGTGTACAGGGTGAACAGGACCGGAGAGAGTACGGTTCCCTGTGGCGCTCCTGTGCTGCTGACCACTGTGTCAGACCTACAGTCTCCCAACCGCACATACTGAGGTCTATCTGTCAAGTAGTCCACTATCCAATCCACCATGTAAGAGTCTACTCCCATCTCCGTTAGTTTGTGCTTTAATATCTTGGGCTGGATGGTGTTAAAGGCACTAGAGAAGTCAAGGAATGTAATCCTCACAGCACAACTGACCCCATCTAGGTGAGAGAGTGATTTGTGCAGCAAATACGTGATAGCATCCTCCACTCCCACCTTCTCCTTATACGCAAACTGAAGCGGATCCCGGGCGTGCCTGGTTTGTGGCCTCAGATTCTGTATTATCAGCCGCTCCATGGTCTTCATCACTTGCGACGTCAAGGCAACAGGTCTGAAGTCATTCAACTCCTTTGGCTGTGGTTTCTTCGGTACCGGGACAATACAAGATGTTTTCCACTGTCTGGGTACTCTTCTCTGATCTAGACTCATGTTGAAGATGCGCTGTAGTGGTTCTCCCAGTTCAGTCGCACAGGCCCTTAGTAATCGTGGGGAAACTCCATCCGGTCCAGCCGCCTTGCTGGTACAGATCTTCCTCAGTTGACCTTCCACCTGTGCAGCCGTAAACCTGGACGTGGGCCAGGTCTCCTGTGAGTGGCTATTTTCCTGTGAGGGAAGTAAGCCTGGTGTGGAGTTCTGCATTGAGGGTGAGATTGTGCTGTCGAACCTATTGAAGAAGTTGTTCAGCTGGTTCGCTTTCTCCACATCTCCACTTATGTTTGCCCCCCGCTTTGCACCACATCCGGTGATGATCTTCATCCCATCCCACACCTCCTTCATGCTTTTTTCCTGCAGCTTTTGTTCTAACTTTCTCCTATACTGCTCCTTTGCCCCCCTTATCTGTACTCTGAGTTCCTTCTGAACTCTTTTAAGCTCCAACCGATCACCCTCTTTAAAGGCCCTCTTCTTCTGGTTTAGGAGGCCTTTGATGTGACTAGTGATCCAGGGCTTATTATTGGGATAGCAGCGAACAGTTCTAACAGGAACAACCGCATCCACACAAAAATTAATATAGTCCGTTGTGCATTCAGTGACCTCTTCAACGCCCCCACAGAGCCCCCCTTGCAGTACATCCCAGTTCGTAGTACCGAAGCAATCTCTCAGGGCCTGTTCAGCTTCAGGAGTCCACTTTCTAAAAGAGCGTGTGGTAGTGGGATGCCTCATCACAATTGATTTATATCTTGACTGTAACAAAACCAGGTTGTGATCAGCTTTCCCCAGTGCAGGCAGCGGGGATGCACTATATGCATCCTGTACGTTTGCATACAGCAGGTCAATAGTCCTGTTACCCCTGGTGTAACAATCCACGTACTGGGAGAAAGCAGGTAGTGTCTTGTCCAAGGTCACATGGTTGAAGTCCCCTGTAATTAACACCAGTGCCTCAGGCTGTTGGTTCTGAAGCTTAGCAACGGCGGAGCTGATGACGTCACACGCTACCGTTGCGTCGGCACGCGGCGGGACATACACATTCACAACAATGACGCTGGCGAATTCTCGAGGCAGGTAATATGGCCTCATACTCACAGCGATCAGCTCAATATCTCTTTCACAAACGGAGATCTTTGTACTCACATGCCCGGGGTTACACCATCTTTCGTTAATGTAGACAGCGAGTCCCCCTCCTTTCTTCTTCCCACACTTTTTGGCATCTCTGTCAAATCTTACCGTAGTAAAACCAGGTAATTCCACATTTACATCCGGGATGTTAGCCGTCAGCCATGTTTCGGAAAAGCTTTTGTGATATCATTCTGGAGGAACATTGTTTCATTTTTTAACTGCATTGCAGTTGTGGTTTCTAAATGACAATAAACCAAAATTCAGTTCAGTTCAATTCAATTCAAATCACTCTCCTTTCTATTTACCTTTCTGTATTCTCCCCAGGGTGCAATCTTTTTGCATACGAGTTTTATTAATAAAAATTACAGCATTGTCAATGATGAATAGCTACAGTGATAGATAATGCTTCATTCCTTGGAGAACTGTCTTGCATCATGTTTTGACCATATTATGTCATCTAAGGCATAATTAATATCATATAAGTGGTGGCTAATCCAGTTAAGTTTTGCTGCTGCTGATCAGGCCTGTAATGATTTCAATGTCAATTGTGTATGTCCCTGTGTGGGTTTTCATTATTTCAGGTTATTTGCTGGACATGTTTGATTCAGTGCTGCTTTAGTGGATCTGCAAGCTCCCATACACATGTGGTCAAGCCCAATGTCAGCAGAAGGCAAGAGAACCTTAAAAATATACCCTCTTCACTCATTTCCTGTTAGATGTTAATAAATACTCTAGTTCTGCTGTTGGTTGTATTTTTTGAACTAGAAAGCATAAATCTCACAAATACCCAGTTTGAGTAAGCAGCCTTTCTGTAAGAAAGTGGGTCTATTATAGGTAGTCTAATTGCACTTCTGTATTCTCATCGCCAGGATTTTCTCTGCCTACATCAAGGAGGTAGAAGAGAAACCCTCACCCACGCCATGGGGTTCAAAGATGCCATTTGGAGAGCTGATGTTCGAGTCCAGTGGGACTGGAGGTTGGGTTCATGGGGTCTGTTTCTCTGACAGCGGAGACCGTGTGTGCTGGGTCAGCCATGACAGCACCGTGTGCGTCACTGATGCCAACAAGAAGTCAGTGTAAGTGTCCAGTTTACTACTTCTGAATTTGGGATTGTTAACAGGCTTGGTGGGACAAGTTTTTAAAAAAAGTAGTAAATTTACATTTACTATTCTCTGTTGTAATGTAGCAGTCAATTTGTACACAGCAAGTTCCCACAGACAACAATGTGGAAATCAAATGATACTTTGTTTTAGTAATGTTGATTTATTGTCTGGAGACAGCATAAAATCTCCCAATGCCCCTTAAAGATACTTAAAAGGGGACTTTTTTGCCCAAGAGAGAATAGAAAAATGTCTCAGAATACCCCAAATATGTAGCATTCTCATACTGTCATCTGGATTTCTCTGCTTGAGTTAGTGGACTGGGCCCTGAAATGGCTAACACGAGAGGGCACAGTTTTAAGGTGCTTGGCAGTAGTAGTCGGTGAGCCAGGACCCCAAATTTGGGCCACCAGTACCATCTGGGGGGAATAATTCCTATAATGAATTTTGGCAAGCTATACACCCCTAGTGGTAGAAAATATGTGATAGGTTTGCAGCGTGGTAGCTTGTATGGTAACCTCCATGCTATAAGAACCACGATCCCATGGTGCTTAGCCTATAATAAGATGAATTATGCCAGGTATCTGTCCCCTTACTTTGCTTAGATGATGAACCTCCCAGAGAAGAATCCTTCTATGTATGAAGCCTTCAAGACAGGCCAATTCTCAGTGCAGCTGTCAAGTAACAACCCCTTTGGGCAGATCCCTGTGGACCAGGCTATTGAAGCCACAGTGAACAAAGACACACAGACTCCTGGAGGCACATCACGGTTCAGCCTGAATGCTGGAGCTATCAAGCGTTACTACATAACAGCTGAGCACCGTAGTGCATTCCTGGGACAGTTAAGGGAGATGGTGCAAGGCAACAAATCAGAGCTTTGTCATGCAGAGCTACAGCGGCCAAGAATCCAGAAAGATGAGGAAGCAGTTTCAGCGGTGGTTAGCCTCATACATGAATGGGTCAATTCATTTGCAGAGAAGAGCAACCTCATTAGCATCTCTACGGCAAAGGCAGCCCCCAAGGACATTGCCTCCGACCTGATGAAGGCATGTGAGATTGGTGAGCAATGCTTTGCAACCTTCAAGGATGAGAGACTGGAGGAAGACCCACCAGCAAATAAATTCCATGTCCCATTGAAAACCAACAAGCTGCAAACATTCAGTGACATGTGTAAGAAGAGAGAAGTGAAATCAAATGGGAGGGCGATCATCTTGAAAGCAGACAGGTCTTTGTTTGGACGCATCATAGTGATGGCACAAGGGCGCAGTCTACGTATGGAGGATATCCTTTCTCATCCCTTTGGACCATTGCTCTGGGCCCTGTCCACACCAGAAGGATTGCTGAGAAAGACAAATAAAGCTACTTTAGTCACAACCTTGCAGAAAAATGTAGCAGTAGAAGAGCAACTCCCAGGAAACTCTGCTACAGTGGCTGATGGAAGTAACTTGGTCCAAAGAGTGGTAGGTGATCAAGTTACTTTTGTAGATGTTGCCACAATTCTGGGTATTGCTCTGAGGGAAGGCAGTCAGAATAACAGAATAGATGTTGTGTTCAACACATACAAGGAGAACTTTGTCAAGAATAGTGAAAGATCTCTACAGGGTGAAGAGACTGGTCATGAGTTGCAAGGTATCACAGGCACACAGATGGTGGGGCAGTGGAAGAGCTTCTTGACCAAAGTCAGTAAGAAAAATAGTCTCATTAGCTTCATAGTCCATGAATGGAGGAAGGCAGAGTACAGAGCAAAGCTACAGGAGAAGATTCTGTATACAACTGTGAATGACAAATGTTACAGAATCACATTTCAAGACAGTGAGGAGGTGTCAGCTCTTCAGTGTCAACAAGAAGAAGCAGATGGCCGCCTACTTCTCCATGCTGCCCATGCCACAAGAGAGGGATACCAATCTGTAGTGATTTGCTCAGAAGACACAGATGTCTTTATCATGTCTTTAGCATTTTGTGACAAGATTGAGGCCCCATTGTTAAAGAAGTACGGCACTAGAACCCGTAAAAGGCTTGTAAACATCAGGAAGGTTGCTGTCACTGTTGGCATAGAGGTTTGTAGGGCTCTCATCGGGTTGCACTCACATACAGGATGTGACGCTGTAAGCACTTTTGCAGGCAAAGGGAAGACGAGTGCCCTAAAACTTCTGACCAGCAACAGGGAACTCAGGACACATGCTTAGGGTTGGGTCAGGAATGGGACCTCTCCCCAGAACTGATGGACAAAGTAGAGACATTTACATGTCTCCTGTATACCCCAAAAGCATCGACCACCAAGGTCAATGAGCTCAGGTATCACCTTTTCTGTGCCAAAAAAGGTGAAATCAAATGTCATCAACGCCCACCATGCAAGGACTACTTAACAAAACATGCACAGCGAGCCAACTACTAGGCTGGTATATGGAGAAGATGTTTGGAGAAGGACCCACAAGTGCCAAGCCCTGTTGGCAGAGGATGGAAGATGGAGAGAGAAGAGGAAGCTGAACAGTTGATGGTGCATTGGATGGGCCAGCCAGCACCTGATGCCATCCTGGATCTACTGGCCTGTAACTGACCAAAATAATGTTCACCCCCAAGATGTACGTGTGTTGCAAATGGCCTCAGGTGCACTGACATGTGTAGACTGGCAGACTGTGAGAACTCGGCATCCACCTCAGAGAGTGTGGAAAGTTCAGATGAAGGTGTGGAAGATGTGTAAAGCTACCACTGGTGCAATGCTATCACATATTTTCTAATTCTAGAGATGTATACCTTGCCAAAAATCACTGAGCATTATTCCCCTCAGATGGTACCAACCAACCCTACTGGCTCACGGACTATAGGTACAGAGGAGATGTCAGGGGTAAGTTTTTTTTTATGCAGAGAGTGGTGAGTGCATGGAATGGGCTGCCAGCAACGGTGGTGGAGGCAGATACGATAGGGTCTTTTAAGAGACTCCTGGATATGTACATGGAGCTTAGAAAATTAGAGAGCTGTGAGTAACCCCTGGGTATTTTCTAAAGTACATACATGTTCAGCACAGCATTGTGTGTGGGCAGAAGAGCCTGTATTGTGCTGTAGGTTTTCTATGTTTCAAACTCAGGCAAATTACGAAGATATTCATAAGAATACTGATTTTGAGACTGAAAATACTGTTAACTTACACACTGTTCATAAACAAGACCCCAGAAGTCATCAATGTTTACTCATTTTGAAATTATAAGCTGTGAAGAGTTAGAGGTCATAATACAGATAAAGGTGTCCATACTCACAGAAACCTTACTGACAGTATATGTTTGTGATAGTACTCACAATATAATAGCTACGCCTGTCATTAACAATCATATTGTCTTCACTGGCCTCTGAACATCCTCTTGCTTTTCTCACCAGTGTCCACCAACTCCTATTGACTGCATCCACAAGATCTCACCCCCACCTCCAACACATTCACTAGAGGCGATACTAGATCGGAGAAGGAAATGGAATTTTTTTCACACAGAGGGACAAGCTACTTGTGCCAGCAACTGTCCCAAATTATACATGATGCCTGAATCCCAGCCTGAGCTCCTGACCCATTTAACTACCTTTTGTACCTGGTACCAGTTATTGATGAATTCTGCCCATTTGTTTCTTTCTATTGGTGTTTGAAATACATTATTACTGTAATTTGGTGTGACCATTCCTTCTACTAGAGAACAGACATTATTAAAGATATTCTGCTAAAGAATAGGCAAATGCTTAAGGTTCTGTTTAAAGTGGATGACCATAACTATAGGAAAGCAAAACACACAATGCTGGAGGAACTCAGGTCAGGCAACATCTAGGGAAATGTTGACATTTTGGGCTGAGACCCTCCTTCAGGACTGGAAAGGATGGGGAAAGACATCAGAATAAAAAGATGGGAGAGGTAAAGGAGGACTAGCTAGAAGGTGATAGGTAAAGGCCTGGAGAAGGAAGAATCCATGACCTCGTTGTGGCAAAAGAAGAGGCCATGGACTAACATATTGAATCAGGAATGAGGATACGAATTAAAATGGTTGGCCACCAGGAAATTTCACTTTTGACAGATGGAGGTAGCTTCAAGTTTAAAGTTAGTTGAGGAAAGGGATAAAAAGGGAGGATGATTTCATCATTGTTTGGCATGATCTAGCTACCTGCAGATAAGCCTACATCTGATAAATGGGAGTCATTTCAAATTGAAATAGAAGAGAGTTCAGGGTGAACAGGAAATAGGAGGAGCCCTGAATGTAAAGGGTTTTCAATGGCTAGATAAATAACAAGCAAGCAGCATGTGGCAAGAAAAGAAAGCAAAGCACAGTTTAGAAAAATTAGGGGTACTTTAAAAAGAAATGGGGCAAAGAAGGGGCAAGAAATATCACTGGGCAAACAAAACCAAAGAAAATCCGGAAACCTTTTATTTTGTGTACATTGAGTTTAAGATGATACTGAGGGGAAGATAGGGCCCCGTGAGGAACTAAAATCTTTGTGTAGGTGACTTTTTTCATCTATACGTACCAAGAAGGACATTGTGGCTGGAGAATTAAGGCAGGTGGGCAGTGAAATTCTTTATCATGCTATCATTAAAAAGATATTATCTTAATAGGCTTAAAACTGGATAAATCACTGCAGCCTAAGCTGCATCCTAGGATGCTATGGGAGGTAAGGAAGGAAATTAATGGGGCCCTGTCCTAGGTTTCAAATCTTGGCTGGCCAAATGAGATTGATGTCATGCAAGTTGATTCCATTAATGCCTTTGACAAGGTCCCATGTGGAAAACTGGTCCAAAATATTAGAGCCCACGTGATCCAGGGTAAAGTGGATCCAAAATTGGTTTGGTAATGAGAGGAGGTGTACATTTGTGATTGGAGACCAGTAACCAATGGTGTTTGACAGGGATTGGTGCAGAGACTCTGTCATAGAATATATAATTGGTAGGTGACAGAATTACTGAGGATCAGAAGGGTGGTCTTGGACCATAGGCTGATATTGATTCATTATTAAGTCAGACAGAGCAATGGCAGATTTCAATTCTGATAAGTGTAAGGTAACAAAGTTTGGGAGGATTGAAGGTTGGAACAAAAAAACTGATTGGTGGCATCCAATTGAGTATTGAGGAAGGGAATGAACTTGCTGCACCAATCCAATGATGCCTGAAGATGGCAGCACAAATATATAGTGCTGAAAAGTCATATGAGATATTAGCTAGGCTGGACCACACCACTTCAGTTATGAGGAGAGGTGAGGTTTGTTTTCCTTGAAGCAGAGAAGCAGCTTGACTGAGGTATACAAAATTATAAAGGGACAAAGGCAGGGCAGACTGTCCCCATCAGAAAGAGATCTAAAACTAAAGGAAACAGGTTTTAAGGTTGAATGCAGTTGGTTTCATGAGGATCTGAGGAATCAACCCCTTTTTTTTAAAAAAAGTGGTCAATTTTTTCTTATTATTTAGGTCGAAGTCACCATTTCCAATCTGAGTGAAAGCCCAGCATTAAGGGAATGGGGAATATGGTGGGAGCAGAATAAAATACCTCATTAGAACATGAGATCATTTACAAGTTCCTAGAATGTCAGCCTTTCTGTTGGTGGAATAAAATTCTCCCATCTTGCAAAGAAAGCACAACAGCACCTCTACTTCCTCAGTCTGCGGAGGTTCAGCATGTCATCGAAATCCTTGGCAAAATTCTGTAGCTGTGTCATGAAAGTGTGCTGACTGGCTGCATTACAACCTGGGAGCAGCACCAATGCCTTTGAGTGAAAAATCCCTCAAAAGGTAGTTGATACAGCCCAGCACATCACGGGTAAAACCCTCCCAACAATTGAGCACATCTAGAAGAAATGTTGCTGTACAAAAACAACATCCATCATCAAAGATCCTCATCACCTAGGCCATGCTTTTTTCTCATTGCTGCCATCAGATAAGAGGTACAAGTGCCTCAGGGTTCGCACTACCAGATTGAAGAACAATTACTACCCCTCAACCATCAGGCTCTTGAACAAAAAGGGATAGCTACACTCATTTAAGGACACTATTATATTGTTACTTCATGCTAATTATTTATTGCTATTTATTTATATTTGCATTTGCAATTTGTTTATTGCAGAAAAAAAATCTCAGTTGTATGTGGTGACATGTATGTACTCCGATAATAAAACTTTGAACTTTTTTTCTTTACAGGATTGCTTCATTCAACACAGAATCTCTACCTCTTCTGACTGTTACCTTTATCACAGAGAACAGTTTAGTGGCAGGGGTAAGTAATTAACCGAAAGACAGTGGCATCCCCCAAGCAGCATTTCGTAGCATATGTCTTTGTGCTCACTTGACAGAAGTTTGAAGGAAAATGCCTTTCACAGAAGAAAGAGTTCTTTCCAAGATGTTGGCACAAAATTTGTACAGAGTTTGTAGAACATTACCAGAGATTAAGTGACATGGAGAGATGAGAAGCTGGAATTCTTCATGGAGCAGAGGGTTAAACAAAATTTAATAAAGATTCTCAAAGTTATGGTTTTTTAAGGTTATGACTGACAAGAGGGTTTGTAACCAGAGGACATGATTTTTAAAAAGTAATTATTTAGAGAAGCAGTGGACAAAATTCCATAGACAAGTTATGCTAGTCTGGAAAGCACCTTTTGGAAGATAGTCATTTTCTTGCAGCATTGCTATTAAATGTCATTCTGTCAAAGAAAAGATTGAAGAGCATTGGAGAAATCAGGAAGTGAGAACAGCAATGATTCAATGATTTCAGATTCCCTGGCCCCCATCATCTTATTTTAACTATGGATGTCCAATCCTATACACCTCCATTCCCCACCAGGAAAGCCTCAAAGCTCTCTGTTTGTTTTTCTGGACACCAGACCTAACCAGTTCTCCTTTACCACCACTCTCCTCTGCCTAGCAGAACTTGTCCTCACTCTAAATAATTTCTCCTCCCACTTCCTTCAAACTAAAGGGGTAGCCATGGGCACTTGCATGGGTCCCAGCTATGCCTGCCTGCTTGTCAGGTATGTGGAATAGTCTATGTTCTAAGCCTACACTGGTGACTATTTTACACTTTTCCTATGCTACATCAACAACTGCATTGGTGCTGCTTCCTGCACCCTTGCTAAACCTGACAACTTCATCCAATTTGCCTCCAACTTCCACCCTGCCCTCAAATTTACCTGTTCCATTCTGACACCTCCCTCCCCTTTCTCGATTTACTTTCTGTGGAGACAGCTTATTCGCTGATGTCTATTTGAACCCATGGACTCTCACAGCTACCTGGCCTATACCTCTTCCCAGCCTGTTACTTGTAAAAATGCTGTCCCCTTCTCTCAATTCCTCCATTTTTGCCTTAAAAACTTCTATAGTTGTACCGTGAAGAGCATTCTGACAGGCTGCATCACTGTCTGGTATGGAGAGGCTACTGCACAGGACCAAAAGAAGCAGCAGAAGGTTGTACTTAGTATATCAAGTCAGCTCCATCTTGAGTACTAGCCTACAAAGTACCCAAGACATCTTCAGGGAGTGGTGTCTCAGAAAGGCAGCATCCATTATTAAGGTCCTTCAGCACCCAGGGCATGCCCTTTTCTCACTGTTAACATCAGGTAGGAGGTACAGAAGCCTGAAGTCACACACTCAGCGAATCAGGAACAGCTTCTTCCCCTCTGCCATCCTATTCCTAAATGGACATTGAATCTTGACACTACCTCACTTTTTTAATATGCAGTATTTCTGTTTCTGCATGTTTTTTAATCTATTCAATATATGTAATTGACTTGCTTGTTTATTTTTTTTTCCCTCTGCCAGATTACATATTGCATTGAACTGCTGCTGCTAAGTTAACAAATTTCACATCACATGCTGGTGATAATATACCTGATTCTGATTTGCTATCAGGATGAGGCTGTTCTTAACAGAACAAAGGAGATGTCCCCCTTTTTCAAAGAAAAAGGGGCTTCCCTTCCTCCACCATCAATGCTGCCATCAACCATCTCTTCCATTTCATGCACGTCTGCTCTTACCACATCCTCCTGCCACCGTACCCTGGGATAGGGTTCCTTTTGTCCTCACCTACCACCCCACCAGCCTCCACATTCAGCACATAATTCTCCAAAACTTCCGCCACCTCCAATGGGATCCCACCACTAAGCACATCCTTCCCTCCCCCAGCCCCCCTACTTCCTGTTTTCTGCAGAGATCAATCCCTATGCAACTCCCTTGACCATCTGTCCCTCCTGCTGATCTCCCTCCAGGCACTTATCCTTGCAAGTGGAACAAGGTGAGACCCAGCATAGATTGGGAGACCACTTCGCTGAGAACCAACGCTCCCTCTGCAGAAAAAGCGGGATCTCCCAGAGGCCACCCATTTTAAATCTACTTCCCATTCCCATTTCGATATGTCTATCCATGGTCTCCTCCACTATCATAATGAGGTCACACTTAGGTTGGAGGAACAACACCTAATACTTTGTTTGGGTAGCCCCCAACCTGATGGCATGAACATCAATTTCTCAAACTTCCATTTATGCTCCCCACCTCCCCAATTCCCATCCCCCTTTTCCCTCTCTCACCTTATCTCCTTACCTGCCCATCACCTCCGTCTGGTGCTCTTCCCCCCTTTTTTTCCTTCCATGGCCTTCTGTCTCTTTCACCTTTCAGCTTCCAAGCTCTTTACTTCATTCTTCCGTCTTCAGGTTTCACCTATTACCTTGTGTTTCTCTCTCCCCTCCTCCCACCTTTTACATCTACTCAGCTTTTTTTCTCCAGTCCTGCCAAAGGGTTTCAACCCAAAACGTCGACTGTACTCTTCCATAGCTGCTGCCTGGCCTGCTGAGTTCCTCCAGCATTTTGTGTGTGTTGCTCAGATTTCCAGAATCTGCAAGCATTCTCTTGTTTGTTAGGGAGTGGGACTAAGTTCTTTCAGAAAACCAGTAGAGCATGTTGATTAGAAAGACCTCTTATTCTATAGCATTTTATAAAGCTACAGTCACTTCTGCTGGAGCTGCTTCATGTTTCTTATTTCTGAGCACTATTAATGTTATAAAGCAGGAATATTTGCATCCTGTGCTAAACTTAAGACCTGTTTATTGGTACTGAGTTTAATGAAATCAAAATTTAGCTAGGGAAGCAGGTAATTTCATCAGACTGTTCAATCTAGATTCCAGTTGGTGGTTCCAGCTGTACATTTGGTCATCAGATTTCATTGGTGAGCAAGGCCACCCATGAACTACAGAATATTTATAGAACCCCAGGAGCCCCAACCTAGCTTGAAGCAGTAGCTTTATAAGAAGGATATGCAAAGGAGATTTTTGTTTAAATTTTCATCTTGTGTTTTGAAAATGCCCAACAGGGACCGGTGAAACTATAAAGTATTTTTCTATTACAGAGAGAAAAGTAAATAGCAATTTAATGGGACAGAAAATTCATTTTAATTCCCATCTTGTTCTCACAGGGTCATGATTGTTACCCAGTGCTGTTTACTTATGACAGTGCCCAAGACAAGGTAACATTTGGCAAGAAACTTGATGTTCCCAAGCAGAATGTGCAGCGTGGAATGACTGCTCTGGCGAAGTTCCGGAACTTGGATAAAAATGCCATGGCTGATAACAGTAGTGTCACGCTGGATACCCTCCATAAGAACAGCATCAGGTATAGTGTTTGACACCCGTCCTTAAATGTGTCCTCACTAAATACAGCAAGGTCATGTAGAGTTTCATAGAATGGTGTCATAAAGTGGATGAACCTCTTCAGTGCAATCAGACAATTGAAGCCAATCCAGGGAGCACTTACATTTTCTTTGATATGACTCTCTCCCAGTCAAGAACCAGTGCAACTTCCTCTTCAAGGACTTCACAGTTATAAAAGCTTTTCAATTTAGAAGCACTACACCATGTGGCAAGCATTTCCATGGCTCACTCTTCCTGAGGAAAGAACAAAAAAATAAAATTCTCTTTATTCCATCTTAGGCAACGGTTTAAACTTTCATACCCTGGGCCTTCCAACTTGCCTCAAATTATCATCCAAGACCAACAAATGAGAAAGGTGTCTTCTCAAATCTACACAAAGAAAAAATTTAACATTTCCACCCTCGAATGAATTACCTGATTCCTGGCAAGATCCTTGTGAATGTAATATATATAATTCCCTAAGCCTTTGCATTCTTGCTAAAGCAAGTATGATGCTGGCAAATTCCAGTTGTGGTCCAACAAATGATCTATAGTTCTAGCATGATCTCTTTGATATTCGACTTGTTAATCTAAATAGCCCATATTTACTGTAATTATTTCATCAAATTGCTCAGTTAACTTCAAGAATTCATATCTATTAACATTATGGTTTGGCTGCTCATTTATATTGAGTTTACGTCATTATGATATTGCTATTGATATATTTCACGTCATATTGTTCCACTTTCAGCTCCTTATGCCACTCTTCTGCCCAAATCATATTCTTGTCCATGAACTCCTGAGATTTCTTACTATCCTCATTATTCTCTGCAACTTGGTGAAATTTTATATCACCTCCTAACTATGCAGAGATCCTCAGTCTAGAAATGGTTGTAAAATTTGCCAGTTGAAGTGGACTACAAACTAATTCTGTGGTTTAGGTGGAAGGCATGGATCCAGAGTGAAGTAGTAGTTTGAAAAAAGGAGATTGTATCTACAATGAAAACCAAATGGGCTGCTGAACTTTTATTTACAAACCCAAATATTTGGCTTAGAATACAACTTGCTGAAAGAGCTTCCATTAATCACCCTTTCTCCCCATATGGTAGGTGTGAATGTCAGTGGGACTGACTAGTTACAGATACCACACCTATCCTGTGATGAGATGAACCTGCTTAGAGAAAGATCAGCTTTGTCACATGTACGTTACAACATACAGTAAAATGAGTTGCTTGCAACAAATCAAATCTGTGAGAATTTTACTGAGGGCAGCCTGCAAGTCTCGCCAGGCTTCCAGTGCCAATAAAACTTGTCCACAATTCGCTAACCCTTCCTTTGTATGGAACTGTGCTATATTTTCTGATATCAGAAACAAATTCTGACAAGTCAGTAGTGAGGCTTTTCACCTTTAACATTAAATAGTAAAATATCAGACGTGTACCCAAAGCTATCTTGTTCATTTCAAGTGGTTAAATCAAAGTTGAGGTTCAATTCATGTTTACTGCAGTGTTGTCTACTCAACCTGGCAGCCTAAACATTTTGTTGTTTACTACTCGTTCAATAGAGGCAAAGTGAATAAACTTCACAAGAATAATTTATTTTGTTATTGCTAAAATATAGTTCCTGCTGATCAGAATTAAGGTTTCTTTCACCCATTAAAATAATTCAGTCCTTTCAAATAGAAATGTTCCCATGGCATTGTCTTGTAATTCTAAAGGTTTTTGTTTTACATGCTTTTCCCACGATTGGTCTATTTCTTGTTCACTAGCATCTCTAGACCTCGATAAATACATTTGGTTACTGTTTGAATTATATCATCAATAGAACCTTTCGCAGCTGCAGGGAATGGATTTGCAAAAGTCTCCACACAAGTACTGTCCTCAGAAAAATTTCAGCTGCGTTTTTGAACTGTGGTTGTTTTCCATTCTGATAGGTCATGAAAAGCAAAGAACTGGACACTGCTGTCACTGTTCCTGTACAAGCCCAAAAATTGATCCAGTTATGTTGCAGCCTGGGCACTATCTGCACCAGAACAATATTATGTAGTGCTTTCCAACTCAACCCAACTTCCAAAGAATATTAACTTGAAGTTTACCCCATACTCTCTTAAAACATGGTGGGGGCATAAAGCTTGCATTTCTGGCTTTTACTTTTGGATTCTATAGGAAGTATAGCCTTTGGTGGCAGCTACAGTACTGACACAGTTCACCCATTTGTCTTCATAAAACATAGGAGCAGAATTAGGCCATTCAGCCCATCAAGTCTGCTCTGCCATTCTATCATGGCTGATCCCAGGTAAATGAACACATTCCTAGCTTCCAGTTCAACAGAGCAATCAGAACTATCTGCGATATCTTTGGCCTTATAAATAGCACTGAAGTCTAATCCTTAGGCTTCTCCTCTTAATTTTCTGCTAAATTTATTTCATCTCTGCTGGGTGCTCTGATTTACTAGCCACAGCATGGTGAGTGCTTGAACAGACCCAAACCTATAAGTGAATCTCTAGTCCATGACATCACTACTATCCTACACACTCAATCCACCTTGGAACCAGTTCTTAGTAAGGTGACCAGGAATTGTCTAATATGAAAGATCTGTAGTAAATGACTTGGTACTTTAGAGAGGACTGTTTCATTCACTTTATACAAACTTCTACTTTCAAATTTCACTGAACAACATTGCCTCTTTTTGAACTTCAGAGATGGAAAAGGAAAATACAAATTTTCTTTAACTCGTTATTTTCATTGCAGCCAAATATCCAGTCTTGAGGGTGGAAAAAAGAATTGCACTAAGTTTTGCACCACTGGCATGGATGGCGGAATGGCAATCTGGGACTTAAAGGTAAAACCAAGCACTTTCAATAGTTACACTGAGCTTTCTAAACCTACACAGCTCTCCAGTTTCATCTACCCCAATAGATAAAGTTATATTAAAAAAGGTGTCCCTGAAAATTACTGCAGCAAATTGCAAGTCCACTCTCCACTGTGGCACTGGGACAAACTGGCCAGCAAGTTTTTAATACTGAGGAATTGAGTATTGCCTGATATGTCACTTTACACTCCACCCCTTATACTCATGCTGACACAATCATTGTCTGACTGTGATTTCATATACCTTGCTGCTTCCATTTGCCAAGAGGAATTTTATCATTTACTGTATTCATTGTGTTTTTATGCTTGTGCTTTTTATGTTACATTGGATCTGGAGTAACAATCAATTTGTTCTCTTTGATGCTCATGTACTAAAGAATGACAGGAAATAAACTTAAAAGCAACAGCTATTACTTGAGGAAACTGCTGGTACCTACTATTAATCTCATCACCTGTATAAGTCCAGAAAGATGGAAGTCTAAAAAGAATGAGCAACGTGTGAATGTGGATGACAACACAATGTTATAGATACTGCATATCACAAGTTATTGATTGCTATGCCAGCTGTATATTTATTTTCTGCTTCATTCACTGCTCAGGTGAGGGAAACCTTGTGTGATTCATTTTTCCTGAATACCAACCTCATCGTTTTCCATTTAAGGCATTGAGCTGTTCCTGCCAGAGGCCTAATTGCACCATCTGGCCACTAGCAAGGATCAAGAGTCTCTCTCATTTTTCCAACAGAAAGAGCAAAATCTCCACCAGCTATCAGCTTTAGTGGCCCCATCTGGCACAGATTAATTATTGAAATATATAACAACCTCAACTTATGAATTAGGAGCAGGCTTCTTGACTATGCTCAACAGTCCACTAAGATAGCAGCAAGTAGATCATAGAGAAGTACAGCACAGAAACAGCCCCCTTCATCCATTTAGTCCATGCCAAAAAACCATTTAAACTGCCTCTTCCCAACAACCTGCACTGGGATCACAGCCCTCCAACTCCCTACTATCCACGTGCCTATCTTTTAACATTGAAATCAAGCTCGCATGGAGCACTTGTGCTGGCAGCTCGTTCCACACTCCCACGACCCTCTGAGTGAAGCAGTTTCCACTCATGTTTCCCTTGAACTTCTCACCTTTCACCCTTAAGCATTGACCTCTGGTTGTAGTCTCACCCAACCTCAGTGGGGAAAAAGCTTGATTGCATTTACCCAGCAAACACGAGGAAATCTGCAGATGCTGGAAATTCAAACAACACACACAAAATGCTGGTGGAACACAGCAGGCCAGCGGAGACGGAGGAATTGTGAGAAGGGGATAGCATTTTTGCAAGAGACAGGGTGGGAAGAGGAATAGTCCAGGTAGCTGTGAGAGTCCGTAGGCTTATAGTAGATATCAGTAGATATGCCGTCTCCAGAGATGGAGACAGAAAGATCAAGAAAGGGGAGGGAGGTGTCGGAAATGGACCAGGTAAATTTGAGGGCAGGGTGAAAGTTGGAGGCAAAGTTAATGAAGTCAACGAGCTCAGCATGCGTGCAGGAGGCAGCACCAATGCAGTCGTCGATGTAGCGAAGGAAAAGAGGGGGATGGATACCCGTATAGACTTGGAACATGGACTGTTCCACAAAGCCCACAAAAAGGCAGGCATAACTGGGACCCATACGGGTGCCCATGGCTACACCCTTGGTTTGGAGGAAGTGGGAGGAGCCAAAGGAGAAATTATTGAGAGTAAGAACTAATTCCGCTAGACAGAGGAGAATTGGTTAGGTCTGGAATCCAAAAAGAAGCGAAGAGCTTCAAGACCGTCTGGGTGGGGGATGGAGGTATATAAGGACTGGACATCCATGGTGAAAATAAGGCGGTGGGGGCCAGGGAACTTAAAATCATTGAAAAAATTCAAAACATGAGTAGTGTCACGAACATAGGTGGGAAGAGATTGAACAAGGGGGGGGGGATAAGACAGTGTCAAGGTATGCAGAAATGAGTAACCCCACGATTTTGGATACCTCTATCAAATCTCCTGTCAGTCTTCTATGTTCTAAAGAATACAGTACAAATCTATTCAATCTTATAATTTGAGCCCTACAGACCTGGCAACATCCTTATAAATTTTTTGATTTCTTTCAATCTTGTTTACATCCTTCCTGTAGGTATGTAACCAAAACTGTCCACTAATACCAGGCTTCCAGTAAGAGAGGCAACCCTCTATGATCACTCTGGCTTCTCCTGCAAAGCCACTGTCTAATCCAATTTACTATCTCTTCCTGAATGCCAAGCGACTGAACCTTCTTAACCAGCCTCCCATGCAGGACCTTGCCAAATGCCTTACTAAAATTCATGTAGGTCAGATTATAATTTCATCTTTCTTCCCACCCCCATATCTGGTAACCAGAATCTTGCCAATATAGCTTCCTGAAATAAAAGCAACAACAAAAAAAGTGTGAACACAAAGTAGAGAAAATGTGTGTTTCTTTGAAGTTGAAGCATTTCCTCATTAGGATCGGCTTCATTCAATTGGTACTTTTAAAAACTTATGCTCATCAAGGTCTGAGTCTGTTCATTGCTGATACTAATAGCTTTAAATTGTGAAATGTCTATTAACATCTTTCATTGCAAAAATCTCTGTTTTTCCAGACTCTGGAGGCTGAATTGAAAGATCTGAAGATTGTTTGAATCATGGGACCAGTCTCCTTGAAATATGCAACTTCTTTAATTGCTCTGCCAATCTTTGCCACACCCTCTCTTAAAGCAATTCAATCTCAGCTTATCTCAGTTAATGCAAATAGTGCTGAAATGATTATCATACTTTAATAGTAATCATGTACCTAATGAAATAACAGTAAGGCCTGCTACTCTCAGAAGGTGCAAGAGCCTCCCATTCAGAAATTGCTTTGCAATGACTCTGTGCTCTAGCGTTTCAATACTGCATAAGGTGCCTTGGGCAAGTCCCAGTTCCTATCCTCAGGGGTTTGTCAGTTTCAACAAGATTATTCTTTTAACTGAAAAAAATGAATAATAAATATGTGCTATTTAGTAGTTTTGAGCTATCTTTGCTGGTCATAAGATGAATTCTGTTTCAAAGCTCTTGGAATAATAAAATGAACTATGAACCAAAGTTTAGTTTTCCTTCTTTAAAATCATTTGAGTAATCATTTCACATTGAGCAAAAGCAAACTATCACACTGTAATGAGAACTGGAAGGAAGTTTCCAGTAAGACCAAATATTGAGAAATTTCAAACACAAGTAAATCTGCAGGCGCTGGAAAAACTCAGTAGGTCAGGCAGCATCTATGGAAAACAGTAAACAATCAAAAATTTGGGTCTATTGGAAAAAAAGATGACAAGTCAGAGTAAGAAGGTGGGGGAGGGGAGGAAGCAGTACAAAGTGATAGGTGAAACTGGGAGAGGAGTGAAGTAAAGAGCTAGGAAGTTGAGTGGTGAAAGAGATAAAGGACTGGACAAGGGGGAATCTGATAGGAGAGGGAAGAAGTCCATGGAAGAAAGGGAAATGGGAGGGGCACCAGAGGGAGGTGATGGGCAGTTGAGTGGGAAATGGGAATGGAGAATGGTGAGAGGGAGGCAATCACCAGAAGTTCAAAACAAATCGAATGTTCATGCCAGATGGAATACAAAGTGTTGCTCTACCAACCTGAGTGGGGCCTTATTGCGGCAGTGGATAAGGTCATGGACTGACATGTCAGAATGGGGAAGTAGATTTGAAATGGTGGACAGAGAGTAGGTGTTGGTGAAGTGGTCTCCTAATCTATGTTGGGTTTCAGTGATATACTGTACAGGATACTGTAGACGACTCCAACAGCCTCACAGTTGAAGTGTCACCTCACCTGGAAGGACTTAGGGGCTCTGAATAGTATTGAGGGAGGTGGTGCAGAGCAAGTTTGGCACTTGCTCCTCTTGCAAAGATAAGTACCAGGAAGGAGATCAGTAGGGAGGGGTGAATGGACATCAGAATCGCATAGTGAACTATCACTGTGGAAGGCGGTAAGTGGGGACTGAGTAGGGAAAGATGTGCTTGGTGGTGGGATCCTGTTGGAGAAGGCGGAAGTTACTGAGAATCATGTGCTGGGCACAGAGGCTACTGGGGTGGTAGATGAGGACAAGAGGAGCCATATCCTTGGTGGGGTGGCCAGAAGATGGGATGAGAAGTGGAAGAAATGCAGGTGAGGGCAGTGTTGATGGTGGAGGAAGGAAAACCCCTTTCTTTGAAGGAGGACATCTTATTAATCCTGGAATGAAAAGCCTCATCCTGAGAGCAGATGTGACCATAAGACATAGGAGCAGAATTAAGCCATTTCATCATAGCTGACCCCAGATCTCACCATATCCCTTAATGCCCTGACCATTCAGGAATCTATCAACTTCCGCTTTAAATATACCCACAGACTTGGCCTTCACTGCAGCCTGGCAGAACATTCCACAGATTCACCACACTTCGGCTAAAAAAATATTCCTCCGTTTTCAAACGTCACCCCTTAATTTTGAGGCCGTGCCCTCTAGTTCCAGATACCCCCACCAGAGGAAACATCCTCTTCACATCCACCCTATCTAGTCCTTTCAACATTCGGTAGGTTTCATTGAGATCCCCACACACTCTTCTAAATTTCAGTGAGTACAGACCCAAAGCTGCCAGATGTTCCTCATATGTTAACACCTTCTTTCCCAGAATCATCCTTGTGCACCTTATCTAGACTCTCCAATAACAATACATTCTTTCTGAGATATGGGGCTGATTGCCTGACTAGTGTCTTATAAAGTTTCAGCATTTTCCATGCTTTTATATTCTATTGCTCTTGAAATAAATGCCAACATTCAATTTGCCTCCTTTCCCACAGACTCAACCTGTGAACAAACATTCTGGGAGTCTTTCACAAGAATTCCCAAGACCCTCTGCACCTATGATGTTTGAATATTCTCCATTTAGATAATACTCTGCACTATTGCTCCTTTTTACCAAAATGCATTCTCATACATTTCCTTACACTGTATTCCACCTATCACTTTTTTTCCCCAAGTCCTGCTGCAATCACATTGCTTCCTCAGCACTGCCTATCTTTGTATCATCCAGTCTTTCATTCCACTATCCAAATCATTGACAATGTGAAAAGTAACGGTCCCAGTACTGACCCCTGAGAAACACCACTAGTCACTGGCAGCCAACCAGGAAAAAAAAACCTTTTATTCCCACTTGCGGTCTCCTGTCTGTCAGCCATTCCTCTATCCATGCCAGTACATTTCCTGTACCATAGGATTTTATCTTGTTAAGCAGCCTCACGTGAGGTACCTTGTCAAATGCCTTCTGAATATCTAAGTAAATGACATCCACTGCCTCTCCTTTGTCCACCCTGCTTGTTACTTCCTGGAAGAATTCTAACAGATTTGTTGGGCAAGACTTCCTTTAACAGAAATCATGCTAACTTTGACTTATTCTATCATTAGTCTCCAAGTACCCCAACGACTTCAACACTTCCCCAACCATTGAGGTTAGGCTAACTAGTCTATAATTTCCTCTCTTTTGTCTTCCTCCCGTCTTAAAGGGCAGCATGACATTTGCAGTTTTCCAGTCCTTCAGAACTTTCAAGTAATTCTTGAAAGATCATGGCCAATGAATCCATTAATTCTTCATTAACCTCTTTCAGGACTCTGGGATGTCGTCCATCTGGTCCTGATAACTTATCCACCTTAAGACTTTTTAATAAGCCTAGCACTTTTTTGTAATAGCAATGACACTCACTCCTGCTCCCTGACTCTCTCAGACCTCTGGCACACAGCTGGTGTCTTTCAGAGTAAAGACTGAAGCAAAGCACTTAAGTTCATTTGCTATTTCTTTATCTCTCATTATGACTTCGCCAGTATCATTTTCCAGAGGCCCAATATTAACTCTCACCTCCCTTTTATTCTTTAGAGAACTGACAAAACTTTTGAAAAAAATTATCGGCTAGTTTGCCCTCACATTTCATCTTTTTCCTTATAGCTTTTTTAGTTGCCTTTCGTTGGATTCAAAAACTTCCCAATTTAAGGTCCACCTGGGGAGATAGTGTATTGGGATTGGTTATCCATTGGGGAAAGAAGACAATTCGCGCCAGGGAATTTAAAGTCAATGAAAAGATCCAGGGTGTGTCTGGTGTAATGGATGTAGGTAGGAAGGGACTGAACAAAGGGGGATAAAACAGAATCGAGGTACGCAGATATAAATTTGGTGGGGCAGAAAAAATAGGTCTACCCGGACAGGGAGATTTTGGATCTTGGGTAGGAGGTAGAACCAGAAGGTGCGGGGTAATGGAACTATGAGGTTGGTGGCAGTGGAAGATCCCTAGAGTTATCAAGGTCAGTGATGGTGTGGGTGCTCCTTAGTGGGGTCCTGCTCAAGATGTATGAAGAGGTGTGAGTTACCTGGCCTCAGCAAGGTAGAGGTCAGTCCGCCAGGCTACTACAGCAACCCCCCTCCCCATCTGCAGGTTTGATGGTGAGGTTAGGATTCGTGCGGCATGGAAAGCTGTGCGTTCAGGAGTGAGGTTTGAATCGAAGGGAGGGGTGGTAAAGTTGAGACGTTGGCAGTTAGCAATAAAAAGATACAGAGCAGGGAGACCAGGAAGAGGAGGGTTGAAGATGGCCATCTGAGAACATTTAGTCTTTTACTGTGGTGTCAACCCACCCCATTGAAGGTTAACAGTAGTTAGCACTACTTTTCACAGCTTTGTGAATGCTTCTGTGGCTTTCACTGAGGAAACCGCTGTTCTTCATTAAACGTATTTTGACTATCTCTAATGTTGGGAGGAAGTCATCTGTCCATAGACTGTACAGAGACAGTGGGGCATTTAACAGAAATACTTTTCTTAATACAGTAATTATAACCCAGAATGCATTGCATAAGTGGAAGCAGATTCAGCAGGAATGTACTTTATAGGTGGGGGGGGGGGGGGGTGAGGGGAAGCGGGCAAACTAAAGGTTTAGATTGGTTGTCCGGTTCACTTAAAGAACAACTGAGTCCATTAGCCCACTCCAGCTTTTCTAGTCATATCTTTTATCGATTCTACCTAGCGGTCTAAACCCCAACCTCCCCCCCCCCCGCAAGATGTTGGTGCCTTTATGCACTTTTCATTTGTTAGCTATTTATAATTATCCATAACATGTGCTTTGGTGCCATCTCGTGGTGTTAGTGAGAGCTGTAATACACAAAGCAATACAGTTTAGAATCCAAGATCCACTTATGCTAATCCTAGACTATCAAAATAGGCTATCAATTTCTCCCAGACTCCGCCACTCGCCTACATACTAAGGAATGTTTACAATGGTTGTAATTTAATCTACAAGGAAATAAAGGTAATGGAACTATAATGTTATGAAATATATATTGAAACTAAAGCTCCTGGTGAAAATTCTCTCAATCACAGGAAAACGTGCTAAATTCACCAGAAGTCACAATGGATTGTGGGTTGTGAAGGCAGCAGCTCTACTAGTTGCAACATAGTGCTTTTCCTAATCAATTAAGTAAAGCTTTTTTTCTGATGTACCTTAAGAGATTGCAGTGTGCCCTAAAGTTTCCTTCTTGCCACGCAGTGACATCCATAATCATTTGTAAACAAACCCTAAGGATGAGAATGTGGCAGCTTAGATGAGGTCTACTGGCCGAAGAGACAGGGAAAAAACAAAGCAGAAACAGTGGTCTTAGGTCTAAATGAATGTCTGGTATCTGGAGTCAAATCTTTGGGGGTTGGGGCTATTGTTGGTGGTGAACAGATGAAGCTGAAGATGAATCATAGAATTGTACAGCACTGGATAGACAATATGATAATATTCCATGACTTCCTGTTTATACGATACTGATAATAATTTCACTTTAACAAAATGACCCCATGTACTCACCTGCAAATTCTATAAACAAAATAGAATCAGAATCAGTTCAGCTTTAATAGCACTAGCATATGTCATGAAATTTCCTGTTTGTAACAGCAGTACATTGCAATACACAATACTAAAAGCTATAAATTACAAAAAGTTCATATAAAGAATAAGTAGTGCAAAAAGAGGGGAATAAAGAATGTAAACTGGCAAAATGAGGCACATGTTATGGATAGATGGTGATATCAGTTTGCCTAAAACAGTTGATTCATGTCGTTTGTATTAAGGCCATGAAATTTTCCATTAGTCTAAATCAATCCACTTATCCAATGAAATTAGGGTATATTGAGGCAAATCCACAGTAAATAATTGAAGTTTCAAAAATACACATCTCTCTACCAAATAAAAATCTGAAAGCATAAAAGCTGTTGCAACCAACTCAAATGAGACAAACTTGCAATTTATCCAAAGCAGCATCAATACATGTTACTCTCATAAGTCCAACTGGTAAATAATAGGATTTCCATTCAAAAGCTCTTTGTCTAAGCTTATCAGTTCCTGGTTGAATTCCATTTATTTTTAAAACATACAGGAGTAAGCAGTTATTACCTGCCCTTATTTGTATCCCTGAATTTAAAAGTAACAATCAAGGGAGCTGCACCAAATCCAGGCCTCACTTGGCATCCAGTTGTTAAGGCACTTTTCTAACATCGAGGTCCTGACACCCTTTTAACTCTTGTGAAGGGCTGAACAGGAGGTTGGTTCATACTTCCAGTAGCCTGCTGCAGAAGATTGAAGTAGATTATTCTGCACCACCTGAAACTTAGCTGCATCCAAACATCCTGGTATCAATCAGCAAACCAGAAAATGTTTTTAAATAGTTGAAAGTGCTGTAAATACTTAGCAGGTCAAACATCATCTATGGAGAGAGAAATAATTAACTTTTAATTACAGCTGATGACGAATTGCCTTGAATTCTTCATTGATTATTGCCTTCAACTCCATGGCATCTACTGCAGTCATCACTGACTGAACAAAATTATTCTGTAGGATAATCAGCTTCAAAATTATAAGTTGTTGAGTGGGAAATTCACTAAACATCCATAATCTATCTGTAGAGAGGTAGCTGAAAAGGGTGGGAAAACCAAAGTGGATAATATCTAGCCCTTTTTTTATTTTTAATAATTTTCTGTTGAAAATGTTTATTACAGATTCATCAGTGCTAAAATGTGCAAATTTATTGTCTTCACATTGCAAAACACAATATTCACTTTACCAAATCAACTTTCAGTTATTAAAAACTTATATCGTAATTTTAATCAAAGTCAGGCGATGAAAGAATATCAGGAATGAAAAGGACCTCTTTTATAGAAGACGTCTCTTTCCAGCTTCTACTTCCTAATTTATTCAAAAATCCAACTGACTCAAGGTTAAAATCCTCCTCTGTGCCTCAAGATTTTTTTTTCTGAATTAGAAAATAAATGCATCCTCACCAACAATTTTGCTGTCAGGAATAGGTTGTTGTATTATTGCTAGAATGTTTTTTTTTGGTAATAACTGGTGCATAACCATGGAACAATTAATGCTGAAAAAATTAATTACAACTCTAGGTTCATAGTTCTAGATAGTAAAATTCTTGGGTGTATAAACTAAGGAAAATGTCAGTGTCCAAAACTAATTAAAACATACAAAATATAGTATTTTACTGTCCTATACATAATTTGCTTACAACATATAGACCCTAATGTGCAAACAGAATTTGCAAATCATTGTATTTTTTCCAACATCTCTTGTTCTTTTCTTCACCATCTCACATCTCCTGAACCCCTCAAGTCTTGAATGATGGTTATCATAAACATTAAGTAGTTTTCCTGGAGTACAATCAACTGGCCATTTTAGAACCAAACAGCAGCATGGCTTTACCAAATATTCTTATGCTACATCTAAGCAATTTTTGGCTAGCATCAGATACTGTATATGAAAATAACCCAGCAGCATTATTTCTTGCACTGAACTAGAATACCTGATTACACTCAATTTTCTTGAATATGATTATTAGGTGATCTAGTCCAATCAAACAAGAGCCTTTTCAGGTTGAAACACCTCTGCTGTATGAGTCTCTTCCAGTATCTCCCAGTGATAAAATTCTGTAGTTCGCTAACCCTTCAATGAAAATATCAGATCTTAATTTACTGCAGAAAAAAGTCTACAGATTAGCACAAGATGTGCAACATTTGTGGCTTCCCTTTTCAGTGCAATGTGACTAACATAGAGCTTTTTCTCCCCCAACTCAAAGCACTACCAAGAATTACACAATCCCATTAAAGGAATAAAAACCTTCAACAAGTATAGTTTCCTTAAGGGAGGGGAAGGGTTTCTGCCCACTCCAAAGAATGTTTGAATACCCCATATTTGTTACTCGGGAGAACAATTTACGCACCACTGCTAACGTCTGCCATCCAACTTCTGAAAAATTAGTTTTTCAATTTGCTCCATCAGTCTTTAAAAAAATCATTTAAAGTGGAACATTTCAACGCTGACATTAAAACTGTAGGTATTTTATCAACCACATTATTGTACAATTCTTATTACAAATTCAGCAAGAGGTCATGCAAAGCACCTTTCAGGACTTTTGCATTACAGTAGTTACCAGGTAGAACGACTAACTCTGGATGCACATTTCACCCAAGCATGATCACAGAAGCGAAGTTTAAAGAAAAGTGTGACTGAAAAGCTGCAGTATATTTACTAATTTATCTCCATGTCTTTGTTATTGAAATGTCCGTTATTCACTACCTCAGAATTATGACGACTGGCACTTCATAACTGACAAATCTGCAGTATTACTAGAAGAGTAATGGCGAAACTTCTCTAACCACCAGGATTGACAAAGGAAATGCCATATTTTGAGTAGCCGTTGATTGTATCAATTGAAATAATGATACAAACTGAAGAATTACAACTGATTGAAGTGTGCCACAAGCCAGTATTCCCCCTCTATCTTAAACAGGTGGGTTTGTATTTTTGAGATGATCCAATTATCTGCAAACAATAAAAAGGTATCTCCCATGTCACTTAACATTGAAAATGGCCAAATTCCAGCAAACCAGTAGCTGTAAATTACTTTCCTTAGCAGTTCTTAAAAAATGTTTATATTGCAGTATGATATATTACAGTCACTCAACACATTCAAATGACAACACTCAAGGTTCACTTTACAGTTGTAAGATGAAGCATTAATTCCATGGTCCCATCTACTTATCAAATTTTAATAATTAGCATTTGAAATGTATTCAATAGCAGCAACTGTCAAAATAAAGAGTCATCCATTGCAAAAATTCCACTCACTAGAGGAATTTCAAAAACAATTTGCTGTTGAGAGACTTCGGTATCAGCTGGGCACCAGGTAGCTGAAGCTTGGCCATTGAGACAGGAAATGCAAAATCAAACAACAATAAGTATACCAAATCTTTATAGAATCAAGTGGATTCAAAATATTAACTCCCCCCTCCCCTAGCTGTACGTATAGAAATGCAAGGAATCAGGTATAATGTCCTATATATCGCTTCTCTGAAAAAAAATCTACTATCACAAGATTTTTAAAAAAACACATGGGATACCACCTTTTATTTTCAGAGTAACTTACAATTATCCACTCAACATTTAAACCCTTTGGATTAAGATTCATTCTTAGTGTCACACTCAATGAACAGTCTCTTTTGGAGCAAGTTTTAAAGTAAACTCAATAGTTATTTCCCCAAAGGAATGAAATTTGAAGGACCACAACTTCATACTGCTGAGTCCATTATTAGCAAATGGACAAAACCACACAGGAAATTACAGTTACAGGAGGCTGGAAGTGATTTTTTTTAAATTAAAAAAATGGGTTGGGATAAGGTTGCTACCTTATAACTTTGGAAACCAGTTTCCCTGAATGGAGGGACAAAATGTATTCTTGGGAAAACAACTGGACTGGCAATATTAAAGTGGCTCCTATATTCTCAAATCTTGGCACATGTAAACATGCAAAGCTAGTAGGCTCCAAGGCTGCATGAGGTGGCAGTTTTTGGCTGAAAAGGGGAAAAATACATTATATTTAATCAAATTCTTCACATGAATAAAAGCCACTGGGGAAGAAAAACGATATATTTTGTTTTCAATATTATAGAATTAAACTACAGCTACAATTTCTTTTTCATTCTTAAAATGTTCCTTCCATATTTTTCTTCACTCTGTCCTGCAACAATAAAAGTCTGCAGCAGCATCACAATTCAATCTATTGCAAGTGTTCTCTCCCAGCATGTGCCAGTGTACAACTCAACGATCACTCGCTCTTGAGAATCAGGGGAGGAGTCTCATTGTCCTCATCCATTCGCAGTGTGCCAATATTCAAATCATCATCTGGGTCAATTCCACCCACTGCTCCTTGGTCCTCTGGATAGGCTGCATTGAAGAGATAATATTAAAATACAAGTTCCAGTTATTTCAGCAACTAATATCGGCATACATTGGAATACAGTCAATGCAATAAAGCTCTAATTGATATAGTTTAAGTGCACATCGTTCCATATTGAAAAAGTTAACAAATCTGATTTTACAAAGCTAATGAATCTTGGAGAAAACTTAGTGAAAGAAGAGCAGAACTGGGTACTTAACATTCCAGGGTAAAGGTTGTTATCAATACCTACAAAATGTTCAAAGTAAATTTATTATCAACATGCACTTCTGCTCCCTGACACTTTCGCATTTCAGACATTCTGCTGGTGTCTTCCACTGAATGACACGGAGTTCTTATTAAGTTCCTCTGCCAATTCTTTGTCCCATATACTACCTCTTCAGCGTCATTTTTCAGCAGTCCAATATCTACTCTCACCTCACTTTTATTCTTTATGTATCTGAAAAAACTTTTGGTATTAGAACTTAGAAATTTACAGCACATTACAGGCTCTTCAGCCCACAATGTTGTGTCAACCATGTAACTGACTCTAGAGACTGCCTAGAATTTCCCTAGCACATAGCTCTCTCTTTTTCTAAGCTCCATGTACCTATCAAGAGGCTTTTAAAAGACTCTACTGTAACTACTTCCACGCACCCACCACCCTCTGTGCGAAAAACCTACCCGACATCCCCTCGGTACCTATTTCCAATCACCTTAAAACTATGCCCCCTCACGTTAGCCCTTTTCAACTGTGGGGAAAAAGCCTCTGGCAATCCACACAATCAATGCCCCTCATCATCTTATACGCCTCTATCAGGTCACCGTTCATCCTCTGTCACTCCAAGGAGTAAAGGCCAAGTTCACTCAACCTATTCTCCTAAGGTATGCCCTCCAATCCAGGCAACAACCTTGTAGATCTCCTCCGCACTCTATCGTATCCACATCCTTACTGTAGAGAGGTGACCAGAACTGAACACAGTACTCCAAGTAGGGTCTGACCAAGGTAACATATCCTCACGGGTCTTAAACTCAATCCTAAGGCTGATGAATGCCAACACACCAGTCACCTTCTTAACAACATTATTATTATATTCTGCCTTTAAATTGCACCTACCAAAATGAACCACTAAGGAGAACGCTGTTATTGGAGAATTCAGGGAAACTGACGGTGAAAATATTGAACATGTTAAATGGTATTATTAGATGCCAGATGTTTAAAAAAAGAGCAAATCCTCAAGGTCAGATGAAGTGTATCCCAGGCTGATACAGGAGACAAGTGGAGAGATCACTGGGGTCCTTAGACTGACTTAAATCTTCAGAATTACACCAGGGAATCACAGGTATGCAAGTGTACCATCAGTGGTGGTGAAGTTATTAGAAAAATCCTTGAGGAACAGGATTAATCTATCCTTGAAAAGATAGTCAGCAGGGCTTTAATTAGGGGAAAATCCTCTCCAACCAACCTGACAAAATTTTCAAAGAGCTAACAAAATATAATGATGAAGGAAGTGCAGTTGGTATAGTCCACATAACTCTAGCAAGGCCATGGGAAACTAGTCAAAAGACTAGATCCCATTGTGTCCAAGGCAAGAAGGAAAAATTGGTACAAAATTGGGTTGATAACAGGAGACAGAGGGTGATGGTGGAGGATTGTTTTTGATTGAAAGCCTGTGACCTGTGATGTTTGGACACTTACTATTTGTTATACATATTGATTATTTGGTTAGGAATGTAAGATGAGTATGTTAACATATGACATGAAAATTGGTGCTGTTGATAATAAGAGTAATCTGAGGCTGCGTGACAGTATCGATCAGTTAGTAAGAAGGCAGAAAATTGGCAGTTGCAACTCAATCCTAAAGCAGGAAGTGAGGCACTATAAAAGCACTAATAAGATTTGGACATGCACACTGAAAGATCGAGCCCTAGGGAGTACTGAGGAACAGAGGGTAACACGTTTTCAGTATTACATAATAAAATTTCAAAGCTACAAATGAGGAATTTAAAGCTCCCCCTTCAAACACCCACAGCTGAACTGATTACACCTTCAGTAAGCAGGGACTAATAGTTCAACTGACATTTCCAACTTTAAGACAAACAATGACCTGTCTGTCTGAAGAGATCATGCCTAATAGAAGCTGGGTTCAAACTTAAACTTATTTCAGTAACTTCTGATTTAAAAAGTGACTCCACTGCCAAAAGTGAATCTCTGCATTAGCCCTATCAATTACATCAACAGATAAGTATTTCCAATGATCATAACATTTCATCTCCGTAATTTGAATAGTCTAAACAATAATGGCTTGCAAAGACTGGCATTGTTTCTCGCTTTATCACTCCACTTTGTATAATTTATGAAGCTTTTGGTATGCACGTGGTCATACAGATTATAAAATCTATCCACATCTGGCTTCATCCTAGTAGTTACACAGCACTACTTGGACAAGACACCATCTTTATGACACTTATCTGAATGGTAAGAGAATTAGCAATATCAAATTGGCAGCAAATTTTTTCAGCACATATTCACGTTAACTAGAAAGTAATCCTATTTACAATTTCTGTTCTCCTTTTATTCCATGGCCCACTGTCCTCTCCAACTAAATTATTACTTCAGCTCTTTACCTCTTCCACCTACCACCTCTTACATCATCCTCCTCCCACTTTCCTTCTCACATGGTCTTACCATCACTTGCTAGCTTGTACTCTTTCCTCCCCCTTCCCCACCTTTTTATTCTGGTTTCCGCCTCCTTCCTTTCCAACCCAGTAAAAAGGTCTCAGTTTGAAACATCGAATGTTTAGTCCTCTGCCTGTCCTGATGAGTTCTTCCTTCATTTTGTGCATATTGCTTTATGCTTCAAATGAATCTTCTTTAATCCAACCTGTTGTCATATTCTATTCTTTTATCTATTCATAAATTAATGTAGTTTTAAATGTATTAAATATAACTAGGTGCAAGAACTGCAGTTCCTTACCATGCCGTGTTGGTGATGAAGGAGTATAGCTAACTTTGGCAGCAGGTGAACTGTATGTCTGCGATACTAATGGCCGATCGTGTGGTGAAGGCTCCAGAATTTCATTGGCAGGCTCTACACTACCATCTAACCTGTGAGGAGAAATCAAAAATCTTTTTAAAAAAAAGAACAAATGTGAAAATAACTCCCTCACATTTCTTCAACACCCACCCACCCCCGGCCCCAAAATTGTAACACATACCATCTAAACTACTAAAAGCAGGTTGAGTTTCTTTTCAGATATCACCATTTTGATCTTCAATTCCTTTTTTCTGCTAAATTTCTCTTTATATTCTTCCTCTTCTCTTTTTCCTGATCACTAACATGTCACTTCTAAACTGCAGTTCCCTTTCTCGATACCAACTTATACCAAAATCATTGCAGTCTGGAAAATGATTACCTGTACTTTTTTTGTTTTGTGTGTATGAAATCAATTTAACTTAGTAAACCTGAATATTCCCAGCTGAAATTGCGTCCAGTGGGAAACTGGCCCAGCCAAATCCACACACAATTCACATAAGCCCAGCCGATACTTCTACTAGATTGGCCATGCACCAAATGATGTCACAATCTGTGCATTGTTTGATTATAATATATACTGGTAACAAAATATTTATACTTACAGAGTTAGTATGCAATCTACAATCTTAACAGAATTGTCACTGAACATCGTAAACAATATATCCATTTATACCAACATTGTACACATTAGGACACTTGGCTGGTCAACATCAATACACAGGGGCACTTCATTCAAGTTATTAATTCTAACTGCAAATAGGTGAGGTCCCAGCATTTATCCTGTGGCACTCCACTAGTTAATGACTAACAACCTGAAACTGGCAAACAAAAAACAGGACAAATAGGTCAAATGGACTGCAGGAGGAAATTAGAGCACCCAGAGGAAACCCACACATTCTTGGGAAGGAACATACAAACACCTTATAGAGGATACCAGAATTGAATTCTGAACTCCGACACCCTGAACTGTATTAGCATCACACTAATTGCTAAGCTACTGTGGCATCTTTTTCAATGTGAAATGATGAGTTGATAATCCAAAAATGTCCTCTTCATGGAGTTCCAACCTATACAGATGTCAGTTCCTGATAAAAGGTCTCAGCCTGAAACATTAACTATTATTCCACTCCAGAGATGCTGCCTGACCCGCTGAGCTCCTCCAGCATTTTGCATTTGTTAGACAAAGTGAGATGTCTCTGGTTGTTTGAAGTCCCTGCAAATTCTCTGTGGTAGATTCCTAGCACAGATATTTTTATCTTTATTCATGATCTTGAATGTTTTGATTCATCCTGACAGCAATATGTTATTATTTTTCCAACTATTATTAAATTATCATTTACTAGTATTTAAATGTACTTCCAATGTGAAAATAGATATTAGGCCACCTTGCTCCACCAGTTTTTGTTTTCTTTTATCTCTTTTCCTCTCTTTGCCTTCATCTATCATACCTGCCAGTGCCTCCACATCTGCCGCTGTTCTCCTCACCAACCTGGCATAACCTGCCTGTCACGTATCACCTCAAGTCTACCAAGCACCTTGCACTCTTCAGCCATGATGGAATAGCAGAGAAGAATTGATGGACCAAATGGCCATGTTTTGCTCATATGTCTTACAGTCTTTTCTCAATTATTACCCACAATTGTATGTGTTCTTATTTTGTGCAGTAATCTTATCAAATGCCTCTCAGAAACCCAAATACATTACATCTGGTGGTTACCTTTATTCATTTTGTATATTACATCCTAAAGAACTCAAGTAAGTTTTGTCAAACACAATTTCCCTTCCATGAAACCATACCGAATCTGTTTGTCTTTAGATTTCTAAATGTCCCACTTTTACTTTCTGTATTACTGATTCCGTAATTTCTCCAATGATAGATATTGGTCTACCAACTCACAATTTCTCACTTTGCCTTTTTTATATATATATATATATAGTAACATTTCCTTTGCAGTTTTCCAATCCTCTGTGACTCCTCCAGAATCTATTAAATTTTAATTTATTCCAACTAACACAACCACTTTCTTTGCAATCACTTCAAGACACAGGATGCAAGGGATTTGATCCAAGAATGTGTTATCTAGTTTGGCCAGAACTTAACAAATGATAAAAATAACTTTAAGCTCCTTCCTCTCCATAGCTCCTTGACTATTTTATTGGCATTTATTTTATACTGCTTTTGCCATGATAATTATTTAGAATCTGAAGTCATTATTTAGAATGTCTTCCATTTCTGTTTCTCACTGTTAACACCCTCTCCCCACCGCCCCTCCAATTCTCGGGTATCAGCATCATATTGAAATGACAACCGGTACAAAGACTTTAATGTCACATGGTGTACACTGTAAAACCTAGCAATCCAAAGAAAGCAACAGGTTCAAGTGGAAGACAGACTCTGATGGATGTGAAGTTCAAGCTGAAGAGCAACAAGAGTGGGAGAATGACAAAGGAAACCAAAAGAAAATGCCAGCAAAACAGCACTGGCTCATCTTCCAGCAGAGTGAAGGAATAAAGCATTAAAGTTTTATACAATTGTGTCGAATCCACACTTCAGTGGTTGATAATGGTTCACCAGTAGTTAGTCAAGAGAGCCCAAATGACAGATACTGGTGCTTCTCCTGCAAGGTTCTTCTTATGGTGGCCCTAATAAGTTTTCATCACTCTGGCATACAGGATTGCCCTCCTGAGACTGATCTCATTAATGTGAATGGCATATTTCTTTCATCAAATCCATGATCGCCTCCATATACCATTCTTGCCCCTTTCCTCCACGATGGCCACTGCAAATGTTGCTGTTGCTTGGCTGTCTTCAGAGTTTGCCTTTAAGGGCTCAATTTTTCCAAGATGTTTAGTCAGAGTAATACAACATGGAACAGGGCCTTCAGCCCAACTTATCCATACCAACCAAGATGCCTGGCTAAGCTAATCCTGTTATCTGTGTTAGACTCATAATCCTCGTAAACCTTTTGTATCCATGTACCTGCCAATGTTATCAAAGCTGTATTTAATTAAGCCCAACCCTGTATTACACAGGTCCAATTTTAGCAGAGGAACTTGAGTCCACACCGACATAATGTTATTTTCTTTCTCACATTTTTTGGCCAATTTCTAATTTTATTGTGGGTTATACAACTATGCATTAGGGTTACATATGACATGGTTAACCCAATTTCAGGTACATAAATTCTGTGTGAAAGCTCTGCTCACAAATATATGATATCTCATTATTAATGAGACATTATATCCCCTTGTGTATGTATATTTTATAAAGCAAGTGTCAATCTGACACCTGCAATATATTCCCATTTCTGTCCATGTTAACTGTTCAGAATGATTGGAAGCTCCTAATACATTTAACTTGAGAGGCTTCCTCAGTACTGGAGGCAAATAAAGCTTAAAAAATACCATGAGAAACTTTTGACATGAACTCAATTGCAACAATATTATCGATATTAGATACAGCGGTGTTAGAAAGTTTGTGAACCCTGTAGAATTTTCTCTATTTCTGCATAAATATGACCTAAAATGTAATCAGATCTTCACACAATTCCTAAAATTAAATAGAGAACCCAATTAAACAAAACATTATACTTTTTCATTTATTTATTGAGAAAAATGATCCAATATTACATGCACTTGTTGGGAAAAGTATGTGAACCTCTGGGGTAAAACTTGCTACAAAATCTATTTGGATTCAGGTTTTCCAATCAATGAGATGAGATTGAGTTGTAGAGGTGCACTGCTCTCTTAAAAAAAGACACAAAGTCAGCTTACTGACAGAGCCTGCGCTTCTCAAGAAAGATCTATTTATGTGATCCATGCCTCAATCAAAACAACTTTTAAAGGACCTTAGAAGAATTGTAGAGATGCATGAAGCTGGAAAAGGCTCCAAAAGCATTTCTAAAAACCTGAACATTCATCAGTCCACAGTAAGAGAAACTGTCTACATGTGGAAGAAACTCAGTACTGTTGCTACTTTCCCTACGAGTGGGCATCCTGCAAAGTGCACAAAGGGCAATTCTGAAGGAGGTGAAAAGAAACCCAAAGGTAACAGCAAAAGACATGCAGAAATCTCTAGAACTTGCTGAAGTCTCTGTTCATATGTCCACTATAAGAAAAATACTGAACAAGAATGGTGTTCATGGAAGGACACCACAGAGGAAAACACTGCTCTCCAAAAACACATTTCAAGTTTGCAAAGGACCACCTGGATGTTCTACAATGCTTCTAGGACAATGCTCAGTGGACAGCTATGACAAAAGTTGAGCTGCTTGACAGAAATACACATTGCTATATTTGGAGGGAAAAGGGCACTGCACACCAACACCAAAACCTCATCTCATCTGTGAAGCATGGTGGACGAAGCATCATGGTTTGGAGTTGCTTTGCTGCCTCAGAGCCTGGACAGCTTGTAATCATTGAGGGAACAATGAATTCAAAATTGTATGAAGACATTTTATGGGAGAATATCAGAGTAGCAGTCCATCACCTGAAGCTTAATAGAAGTTGGATAATGCAACAAGACAATGAATTGAAAGAGAAGAGTAAATCAACAACAGAATGGATTAAAAAGAAGAAAATTTGTGTTTTAAAATGGCTGAGTCAAAGTACTGATCTTAATCCAACAGAAATATTGTGGAAGGACCTGGTGTAAGCAGTTCATGCAAGGAAGCCCACCAACATCCCAGAGTTAAAGCAATTTTACAAGGAGGAATGGCCTAAAGTTCATCCAAGCTGATGTGCAAGACTGATCAACAGTTACCGGAAACGTTTGGTTGAAGTTATTGCTGTACAAGAGGCTCACACCAGTTACTGAAAGCAAAGGTTCACATACATTTTCCAACAAATACATGTAATATTAGATTATTTTCCTCAATAAATAAATGAACAAATATGATGGTTTTTAATTGGGTTCTCTTTATCTAGTTTCAGGATTTGTGTGAAGATCTGATCACATTTTAGGTCATATTTATGCAGTAATAGAGAAAATTTGACAGGGTTCACAAACCTTCTAGCACCATTGTATATAAATTAATAGTGTTATATTTGTGGGCATGGTGGCATTCTGGAGAGCTAGCAAGTTATGTCCTATAATTTCTAAGCATTAATCATACTCCTTGATAAAAGAAACTGATCTTAAGGACAATTTCTAGTATAAAATAACAAACAACTTCTAGCATGGGTCACCTTGGAAGATCAAAATTCAACTCTTGTGTGGGATAACTCAATAAATACTGCCAAAAAGTATCAAATTATTCAGGCACGCTCAAAACCTATGGCTTTACACAGTTAACATGACTCCCAATCTAGATCTGTTTTCACAAATGTTTCTTCAGTTTCTCCCTGTCAATTAGGATTTTTTTTCAAAGAAGTATTGCTTCATTTATTTTAAATGCAGGTATCTTGTGAGTGTATATGCAGCACATTGCAAAGCTGCCTTCTGCATAGTTATTCGAAGGAAGATGCTTCAAGCCTTGAAAAGCAATAAGTCATACAATATTATTTTCACTGAACTTGAGATACAGTCAGACCAATTATGCTCTAGAAAATCAATGCTTATATAAATTGGATCATATCATATCAACCATTTATCTGTGAACCATGTAATTCAATTTTAATTAAAATACAAATGTGGTGGAAAATGGGGACTAAGTGTTGTAATCTCTTCAGATTTTGCTTTGGGGACAAAGCTATCATTAACCAAAGAGCCTGGCACATAGACTACTCACATATTTTTCAATCTCACAAGTTGGAGAATAGTTGCAGCCTTCCCAATACTTGTGATTCCCACTGTAGTATTTAAGGGTACCTCTCGGTGAAGTCCACTTCTAGCATACCCCCAGTGGTCCTGCTTAATACCTGGCACTTCTGGCAGCTCTTGGGTTACTTGCCACTCCATCACCCAATCTCAATGAGTTTGCTGGCCCATTCCAACTAATTAGGTGATACACTCACCAATCTCTTGAAATTCTCCAATTGCCTAATTGGCTACCAACCACCAATATCCACTAACAACCCTTTAAGCATTAACCCTGATTACAGGTGCACATACTGATCCACAACTCTGACCCTCTCTCTTTTATGCCCAACAACCTCCTCAGCCTCTACTGCAACACAAACTTATCTAATTTTCTTTTTTGAGATATACAATGTTAAAATTCATCTGAACTGAAAGCTAGTGAATTCACAAAGCCTGCTCAGTGGCTTATGATTCATTGACTGTTGAACTGTGAGGAGATGAAAGACTGCAGATGCTGGAAATCTAGAGGAACATACAAAATTGTTGGAGGAATTCAGCAGAAACTGACTTCCTGATGAAGGGTCTCAACACAAAATCAACTGCCCATTGCCCTCCATAGATGCTGCATGACCTGCTGCATTCCTCCAGCAGCTGAACTGCACTGGTGAGCATTCAAAACAAAACATGCATTGGCCATTGTGATTCTATCCATAAGCATCTAAGGCAGAGGTTCCTAACCTGGGGTCCATGGACCTCTCTGTTAATGGTAGAGATCCATGGCATGAAAAAGGTTGGGAACTCTGCTCTAGAGACTGGATTAAACTTAAGAGCTAAAAAGTCCAAGTAATTATTTCACACTCTGGAGCTCTGCAGTGTATTTTCAACCTGCGGGCACTACTTTGCTTACTTGTGCTGTTTCATTAGTGTGCACTCGCCTCCCTCTTGTGGGTCCAGGTTATACATGTAGAGATAACCATCCGCTGCTGCAACCAGTAGTCGAGGAATCTTCTGAATTCTGGAACCCAAAACCAAATGTGCAGTTGTCAAATTGGAAATACTGTTTATTGTTCTGCTTTCAAAGAGGGGAACTTCATAATATCTTTTTACTGCTCAACATTTGTTCAAATAAAATGTCTCTTGCTCTTTCCTTATAAACAGCTCTGATTTCTTTCTCATATTTTTTTTCTATTCCTAGCTTTACCTACCACTGCTAATTTCCTATTTCGTCCTTTCAGATTGTTTTTACACATTTTCTCCTGCTAATTGGTTTCTTCTGTTGTTTTGTTATTTACTTTTGAAATTATTTTCTTATCTGAGGTCAAAGCAACAAACAATATACCAAGAATAACTTGATATAATGGAAAGGTGCTTATGGCTTGCACTAGCTATCTGCTAGTGGAAGCCATGATATTAAATTGTAACAGTCAAAAGTAACAGTTTATTCTTTATTCAGTGTACTGGAACCTTGAATATTTTAAAGTTAAATGTTTAGTTTGACTGTCCAATATTGCTGTACACCACTTGCTTTTTAAAACAAAAGTAAAACAATGCTTGGTGTATTTAGTTTTTACCAACAGGATACTCACGTTGCCAACGCACAGATGTTTCTGTGTCCCGAGAAGGGCAATCTGACTGTTGCAAATGCCCTGCCCTGATTAAACATTTCTGTGACCTGTGAAGGCAGATAGCTAGTGGAAGCCATGAGCACTTTCCCAAAGTACCCAGTCCACGTGGTTGGTTCTTCCTGCGGTCTGAACAAAGAAAAATGTTTAAAGATAAAAAAGCAATTGAATCATTCTCCTCCTTGGTCCCCTCTTTCTCATCTCTTTCAGGACTGTGTTGCTGCACAAAGACTTCTTCCAAATCCCACAGCAGCATGCTTTGCTTTTGAATAAAAATATATTCATTTCCCATAACATTCCACATGTGCAAACTGAGTCAGATAGGCAAAATGATATCAAAGCATTTTCAAAATCAGTTGCTGCAAGGTAAACTGCAGGGTGGGACACCTGCCCAGTTTTAACACTGAAATTGGTACAAGCCTCATTTCCTGCACCAAGGTGGTTCACATAAGCACGGCAGGCCTTACAGATCATAGAAATAAATGTCACAAATAGGATTTTTTTTATAGTATGCAGAACAGAACATTGCTATTATGAAGGTACTTTATGAGAATTTTTTTGATTAGGAGGCTTATCAATTTTACCTGTTGAGAATTATTTCAGTATTGACCTACTTTTCTTTTTGTGTCTCCAGTTTGAAGATATGTACCGTCTCTGTGTTACTGGAGGCCGACAGAAACATTCCGTCCATGCTGAATGCTAGTGAACAGATACTCACACACCTAAAATGACAAGAAACAAGTCCTACTAAGAAAATGGGTAAATAATTTAATTATTCAACTCACTCAGCAAGACTCAAAATTACTACCAATTAAGAAACAAAAACAATACATTAAATACAGGAAATTGCTAAATTCCTTTTCCATCACAATAGAGGAAAAGTTGTCTGTCACTTAATTCCGTTAGTTAATTTAATTTTATACAGCCTTAGTGATGTTGTAGTCATGTGCTGGTGCAATTGCTAGTTCCTAGCCTCCGAGTCAGAGGGTTGTGGATTCAAGTCCCATTATAGCAATATCAAGATTAACATTCCTATATATTGCTAAGAAAGTGATGCCTTTCAAATGACTCTTGCTTTAAAGACCCCATCTATATCTTTCCTCAGAGAGTCCTGAAAGATTCTACAACACTTTGCGGAAAAGCAGACAAGGTTTGGCACACTGGTATAGATAGAAAGGAGGGAAGAATACCCGAGAGAAAAGGCGAGTAAGGAACAAGGCAAGAGCAGGATCTCTGGATTACTCCCAGTCCTAAATGCTTGTCAGGGCAGATACAGGATCACAGCACAGATAAATGACTGAATGAGAAACTGCTGTAGGAGGCAGGGTTGGAGGTGCTTGGATCATTGGAAACTCTTCTGGGGCAGAGATGACCTGTACAAGAGGGGTGGAATGCACCTAACTGGAGGGGAGCCAGCATCCTGGCTGGGATGTTCGCTAGTGTTACTCGAAAGGGTTTAAACTAGCTTGGCAGGGGGATGGGAACCAGAGCACCAGGTCAGAAAGTGGAGGGATAGAAAGGAAGTCAGATATGAGCAAAGTAATGGGTACAATAGGACACATAATTTGACTAAGTGCATGTAATTTAATGCTAGGAATATCATGGGTAAATGTGATGAACTTAAGAGCACAGATTAGTACATGGAATTATGATATTGTGGCCATTGCAGCAACTTGTTTGAGAGAGACAGAGAAACAGGAATATGTCTGTAATGTCCCAGGTTTTCGATCTTTTAGATAGAGAGGAAGGTGGCAGGGAGGGGAGAATTGCACTACTAAACAGGGACAATATCACAGCTGTGCTCAAGGGGACATAATGGAAGGCTTGTCCACCACGTCTATCTGTATGATAGAAATAGAAAGGATGCAATAACTTTGATGGGATAGTACTACAGACTGCCGCCCCACCTCCACTAAAAGCCACCAGGACACTGAGGAACAGATATACAGGCAAATTAAGGAAAGGTGTAAAAACAATAGGGGTGTTGTTATGGGGGACTTCAACTTCCCTAATATAAACTGGGACCTTCTTAGTGCAAGTAATTAGATGGGGCAGAATTTGTTAGATACATCCAGGAGGGCTTCTTAAATCAATATGTAGATATTCCAACAAGAGCAGGGGCTGTAGTGGATCTGCTGTTGGGTAATAAGCCTGATCAAATGACTGATTTTTCAGTGGATGAACAGTTAAGTCAAGTCAAGTCACTTTTTATTGTCATTTCGACCATAACTGTTGGTACAGTACACAGTAAAAACGAGACAACGTTTTTCAGGACCATGATGCTACATGAAACAGTACAAAAACTACACTGAACTACGTGAAAACAACACAGCAAAAAAACACTAGATTACAGACCTACCCAGGACTACATAAAATGCACAAAAGTGCAGGCATTACAATAAATAATAAACAAGACAATAGGCACTGTAGAGAGCAGTAAGTTGGTGTCAGTCCAGGCTCTGGGTATTGAGGAGTCTGATAGCTTGGAGGAAGAAACTGTTACAGACTGTACTGAGTCTGGTCGTGGTTTAGGAAAGAGTGACCACAGATCTTTAAGTATTAAGGTAGCTAAACATACAACATAGAATAGTGCAGCACATTACAGGCCCTTCGGCCCACAATGTTGTGCCGACCCTCAAACCCTGCCTCCCATATAACCCCCCACCTTAAATTCCTCCATATAACTGTCTAGTAGTCTCTTAAACTTCACTAGTGTATCTGCCTCCACCACTGATTCAGGCAGTGCATTCCACACACCAACCATTTGCTGAGTGAAAAATCTTCCTCTAATATCCCCCTTGAACTTCCCTCCCCCTTACCTTAAAGCCATGTCCTCTTGTACTGAGCAGTGGTGCCCTGGGGAAGAGGCACTGGCTGTCCACTCTGTCTATTCCTCTTAATATCTTGTACACCGCTATCATGTCTCCTCTCATTCTCCTCCTCTCCAAAGAGTAAAGCCCTAGCTCCCTTAATCTCTGATCATAATCCATACTCTCTAAACCAGGCAGCATCCTGGTAAATCTCCTCTGTACCCTTTCCAATGCTTCCACATCCTTCCTATACTGAGGTGACCAGAACTGGACACAGTACTCCAAGTGTGGCCTAACTAGAGTTTTATAGAGCCGCATCATTACATCGCGTTTCTTAAACTCTATCCCTTGACTTATGAAAGCTAACACCCATAAGCTTTCTTAACTACCCTATCTACCTCCGAGGCAACTTTTAGGGATCTGTGGACATGTACCCCCAGATCCCTCTGCTCCTCCACACTACCAAGTATCCTGCCATTTACTTTGTACTCTGCCTTGGAGTTTGTCCTTCCAAAGTGTACCACCTCACACTTCTCTGGGTTGAACTCCATCTGCCACTTCTCAGCCCACTTCTGTATCCTATCAATGTCTCTCTGCAATCTTCGACAATCCTCTACACTATCTACAACACCACCAACATTTATGTCGTCTGCAAACTTGCCAACCCACCCTTCTACCCCCACATCCAGGTCGTTAATAAAAATCACAAAAAGTAGAGGTCCCAGAACAGATCCTTGTGGGACACCACTAGTCACAACCCTCCAATCTGAATGTACTCCCTCCACCACGACCCTCTGCCTTCTGCAGGCAAGCCAATTCTGAATCCACCTGGCCAAACTTCCCTGGATCCCATGCCTTCTGACTCTCTGAATAAGCCTACCATATGGAACCTTGTCAAATACCTTACTAAAATCCATGTAGATCACATCCACTACACTACCCTCATCTATATGCCTGGTCACCTCCTCAAAGAACTCTATCAGGCTTGTTAGGCACGATCTGCCCTTCACAAAGCCATGCTGACTGTCCCTGATCAGACCATGATTCTCTAAATGCCCATAGATCCTATCTCTAAGAATCTTTTCCAACAGCTTTCCCACCACAGACGTAAGGCTCACTGGTCTGTAATTACCTGGACTATCCCTACTACCTTTTTTGAACAAGGGGACAACATTCGCCTCCCTCCAATCCTCCGGTACCATTCCCGTGGACAATGAGGACACAAAGATCCTAGCCAGAGTTTCAGCAATCTCTTCCCTTGCCAAGTGGAGCAGCCTGGTGAATATTCCGTCAGGACCCGGGGACTTATCCGTCCTAATGTATTTTAACAACTCCAACACCTCCTCTCCCTTAATATCAACATGCTCCAGAACATCAACCTCACTCATATTGTCCTCACTGTCATCAAGTTCCCTCTCAGTGGTGAATACTGAAGAGAAGTATTCATTGAGGACCTCACTTACTTCCACAGCCTCCAGGCACATCTTCCCACTTTTATCTCTAATCAGTCCTACCTTCACTCCTGTCATCCTTTTGTTCTTCACATAATTGAAGAATGCCTTTGGGTTTTCCTTTACCCTACTCACCAAGGCCTTCTCATGCCCCCTTCTTGCTCTTCTCAGCCCCTTCTTAAGCTCCTTTCTTGCTACCTTATATTCCTCAATAGACCCATCTGACCCTTGCTTCCTAAACCTCATGTATGCTGCCTTCTTCCATCTGACTAGATTTTCCACTTCACTTGTCACCCATGGTTCCTTCACCCTACCATTCTTTATCTTCCTCACCGGGACAAATTTATCCCTAACATCCTGCAAGAGATCCTTAAACATCGACCATAAGTCCATAGTACATTTCCCTGGAAAAACATCATCCCAATTCACACCCGCAAGTTCTAGCCTTATAGCCTCATAATTTTCCCAATTAAAAATTTCCCTGTCCTCTCTGATTCTATCCTTTTCTATGATAATGCTAAAGGTCAGGGAGCGGTGATCACTGTCCCCCAGATGCTCACCCACTGACAGATGTTACCTGACCCGGTTCGTTACCTAATACTAGATCTAGTATGGCATTCCCCCTAGTCAGCCTGTCAACATACTGTGACAGGAATCCATCCTGGACACACTTAACAAACTCTGCCCCATCTAAACCCTTGGAACTAATCAAGTGCCAATCAATATTAGGGAAGTTAAAGTCACCCATGATAACAACCCTGTTATTTTTGTACCTTTCCAAAATCTGCCTCCCAATCTGTGCTGCTACCAGGGGGCCTATAGAATACCCCCACTAGAGTAACTGCTCCCTTCCTGTTCCTGACTTCCACCCATACTGACTCAAAAGAGGATCCTGCTACATTACCCACCCTTTCTGCAGCTGTAATAGTAACCCTGACCAGTAATGCCACCCCTCCTCCCCCCCCCCATCCCTTTTAAACCACTGAAATCCAGGAATATTGAGAATCCATTCCTGCCCTGGTGCCAGCCAAGTCTCCGTAATGGCCACTACATCATAATTCCATGTATGTATCCAAGCTCTCAGTTCATCACCTTTGTTCCTGATGCTTCTTGCATTGAAGTACACACACTTTAGCCCTTCTACCTTAATGCCCTTTATTCTGCTGCTCTTTCCTCAAAGCCTCTCTATATGTTAGATCTGGCTTTACTCCATACATTTCTTTCACTGCTCTATCGCTCCGGGTCCCATCCCCCTTGCAAATTAGTTTAAACCCTCCCGAACCAAGCTAGCAAACCTACCAGCAAGGATATTGCTCCCCCTCGAGGCACATTTACCACCCTAAAGGCAAGCATTTCACAGCACATTAACGACAACGATGTTAGATAAGCATAAGTGCAGACCTTGTGGGAGAGTATTAAATTGGAGCAGGAAAAATTAAAAGAGCATTGGGCAGAAACTAGGGAGAGTTAATTAAGAATAGCTGTTTTAGGGCAAGTCCACATCCGACTTGTGGAGGATGTTTAAAGACCAACTGCACAGAATGCAGGACAGGTACATTCCAGTCAGATGGAAACACAAAGATGACAAGGTAAGGGAACTCTGGATGTCAAGCGAGGTAATGTACTTAGTCAAAAAAAAGTGTGCAAATCTTAGGAAGCTAGAATCAAACAGAGCCTTTGAGGATTATAAAGAAGCCAGAAAAATTAACAAGGAAATTGGGAAAGTCAGGAGGGGACATGAGAAGTGCTTTGCAAGTTGGATTAAAGAGAATCCCAAGACATTCTACACATACATCAGGAGACAGAGGATAACTATGCAGAAGGTTACAATAAATGGGATTTATGGTGAATTGGCTGTTTGGATTCAAAACTGGCTTGCCCATAGAAGATAGAGAGTGGTGGTCAAAGGGACTTATTCTAGCTGGAGGTCCGTGATTAGTGGTGTTCCCTGGGGAACCTGTTTGTGATGTATATAAATGATCTGGATGAAAACACAGACAAGTGGCTTAATAAGTTTGCAGATGATGCCAAGTTTGGTGGTGGTGTGGCTAGCAAAAGGACTGGCAAAGAATACACAAGGATAAGATCAGATGCAGGTATGGACAGAGAAATGGCAGGTGGAGTTTAACCAGAACAAATGTGAAGTGTTATTATTAGAAAATTATTTTATTAGAAAATGCAAAGAGACAGTGCACTGTTAGGGACAAGGCACTTAACAGTGTTGATAAGCAGAGTGATCTTGGGATCCAAGTTCATATCTCCCTGGAAGTGGCTACAGAGATTGATAGGGTGGTTAAGAAGGTATATGGTATGCTTGCCTTTATTAGTCAAGGCATTGAATTCAAAGGTCTGGGAGTTATGTTGCAATTTTATAAAATGCTAGTTAGGCCACATCTGGAATACTGCATACAGTTCTGGTTGCCCCATTACAGGAAGGACATTGGGGCTTCAGAGAAGGTGTAGAAGAGGATGCTGCCTGGATTACAAGGCATGTGCTATAATGAGGGGTTGGACAAACGAAGGTAGGTTTCTCTGGAGCAGCAGAAGCTGAGGGGAGATCTGATAGAAGTTTCTCAGATTATGAGAGGCACAGATAGAGTAGACAGACAGTATCTTTTCCCAGGGTTGAAATGTCTAATATTAGCAGGCAGGCATTTAAGGTGAGAGGGAGTAATTTTAAAGGAAATGTGAGAGGCAAGTTTTTTCTTTAATACCGGGAGTGATAGGTGCTCGGAATGCACTACCAGGAGTGGTGGTAGAGGCAGATACATTAGGGACTTCTACGAGACATTTAGATAGGCATATGAATGTGAAGAAAAGAAAGGCTATGGACATTGTATAGGCATAAGGTACTAGCTTAATTGGCCGTTTGATTGATAATCTGTTTGGTTCAGTGCAACATTGTGGGTCAAAAAGCCTGTTCCTGTACTGTTCTATGTTTTATGGTGTTTTTACGGTCAATTTGTGTGCCTCCATTAGAATCATAAAAATAGATCAATTAGTCAATACGCTGCTGCCTGTGGGAGTTTGCTACGCTTAAAACAGCTGCTGTACTTCCATTCATCCCTCCACACTAATCTCCCTCCCAGCAGTTACTCCTGTAAGTGACCCAAGTGCTATACTTGCCCATTCATTTCCTCCCTCACCTCTATTCTGGGCTCCAAACAGCCCTTCCAGGTGAGGCAACACTTCACTTGCAAATCTGCTGAGGTCATCTATTGTGTTCCATGCAGGGTCCTCTTTACTGGTGAGACCCGTTGTAAACTGTGATACTGCTTCGTCGAGCACCTCCTCACCATCGGCCAAAAGTGGAACTTCCCAGTGGCAAGACATTTTAATTCCAACTCCCATTCCCATTCCAACATGTCAATCTATGGCCTCCTCTTATGCCAAGATGAAGCCACCCTCAGGGTGGAGGAGCAACACTTTATATTCCGTCTGGATAGCCTCCAACCTGATGGCATGAATATCAATTTCTCCTTCCAGTGCAAAAAGTATTTCCTCCCCCTCCCCTCTTCTTCTAGTCCCCACTCTGGTCTCTTACTTCTTCTCTGCTGCCAATCACCTCCCCCTCGATCCCCTCCTCCATCCCTTTCTCCCATGGTCCACTCTCCTCTATCAGATTTCTTCTTCTCTAGCTCTTATCTTACCAATCCACCTGGCTTCATCTATCACGTTCCAGCTATCCTCCTTCCCCACCCCCCTCACCTTTTATTTCTGGCATCTTCCTCTTCCTTTTCAGTCCCAAAGAAGGGTCTCAGCCCAAAACATCAACTGTTTATTCATTTCCAGAGATGCTGCCTGACCTCCAGCATTTTGTGCATTGTTGCAATTTCTATAATGCAATCAATACACTTTGATAATACTCCTTTGGCTATATAGAACTGAATCACAGCTATATGATCTGCAGTCTAATGTTTTGGCTATTCAATTCTCTGGGTATGCTGAGAATTGATCTGTTGAGACTAATGAATATTTTTCACTTTCCACCTTAACTAATACTTTTCATGAAGTATATACATCACCGAATACACTTCTCCAATTAAATAATTAGAGCATTATTCCTTTCTGGTAATTTGCATTAGGAAAAAAAAATACACTTGCCCATTAAGAATGTTTATAAAATGACTCTTCACAACAAAAAATATTCTTCTTTTAAGAAATAACCTTATTTTAATTTTTTAAAATCAATCTACAATATTTACCTCAAAGCCTTACAGCTTTAACAGTTTATTGTTGCTTATATTCAACTTTATGAAATGCTTTGTGAAAGACTATAGTCAAAGTGAATTATGAACTTCTTACAGAAGCCTGGCAGACCTCAGACTAGACTGTGCTTTTCTAAGTCATCAGTGACAGCTTGTCCTTGTATTTAATAACAAATACATAAGCAAGTTTAACTCTGCCCTTTCATTTACCTTTTAACACCCCTCCGGAATTCAAAGAGTTTCTGCCCCTCGGGAATGGAAAATACTCTGATAACTGTTCCCTGTAGAATCAAAATCAAAGAATGAAGCATAAAATCAGAAGTTACTCTGAGCAATACTGATTGAGATCAGGAAATGATTATTATTGTGTAGTATTTATAGATAGACAGATGAACTGAACAATTTTAAAAGCACAGGTTTCATTAACAGTATGATTACATTGTGCTTGGACCACAAGCTGATGTAGCAATGCATTGCAGAGTGGCACCCTATCAGCATGCAATTACAATTATTTGTGGCAACTTCCATGCCTTGAAGCTATAAAAAGGCAAGGTACAGTACTTTTCCAAAAGAAAGGAAAGTTTACTGGCAGAACAATAACAGGCCTTTCCTATAAATCACGTAATTCCTTATGACCAGATCTTTAGGCCAAAGAATAGCAAGACAATTCCAGGTGCCAGTACTACCATTTAGTGACATAGCAACCCAAAAGTTGAAACTGTAATTTCATTCTTCTGTGCCATGAAACAAGATTAAACGAATCAAGTAAAGCTGATTAATATTCACAGGAATCTATCTACTTTATTAATGGCCATTAAAAAAAAACCACCAAGATAACCTATCTAAGCAGCCACACAAAATTTGTTATCTATAATATGTGGTCAACTTTCAACATTCCCTGAAAAGGTCCAGGAAGTTGCCCACCTGCTTAGGAACACATGTACTAAAGTAATTTGCAGCAGCAAAAGCAAGATCTGTGCAGGAGTAGGAACCATTATTCCAAAGTATAAGTCTTGTTGCATGTGAATATCACTTGGGGCAATAAAAAGTCAGGTGTAAATGGAGTGGCCATGGTTAAAGTTGCCAGAGTTAGAGTGGGTAACTGACGCTTTGCCTTGAGGGGCTTTGGGGAGAAGAGGTGGAGGCCAGGGTCCCAGAGACCATTTTGGACATGCCATTATGTGAGTGGGCCAGAGTCAGAGTCTGAGAACTGAGGCTTTGGCTCAAGAGTCTTTGGCAAGGATACTCGTAGTGAAGAAGGACAGAGCTGATCCAATGCAATGGGCTCCACCAGAACCATGATGAGTCCAGGGTCCAAGCAAATTGCATAATTAGGACTATAGCTTTAAACTAGATAGTAGGGGGGTAGTTACCAAAGCCTGGAAAAGTATGAATAAAGTAAAAGAAAAAGAATGCAGGGAAGGTTATAGAGGTCTCTATTATAAAGAATATTGACAAAATTTGAGAAATTATATAGGAGATGATCTTGTAACATAGTTAGAAATTGGCAGATATGACGTTGTGGGGATCAATGAATTGTGGTAGAAAGATAATCACATCTGGGAGCTTAACATCCAAGGATATACATCGTATTGAAAGGACAGGAAGGTGGACAGAGGGGATGGATTTACTGGTAAAAAAAAATGCAATCAAATCCTTTGGAAGAGTGACATAGGACAGTGGTCCCCAACCACCGGGCTGCAAAGAATGTGCTACTGGGCCACAGGGAAACAATATGATTTGGCGATATGAAACGATATGAGTCAGCTGCACCTTTCCTCATTCCCTGTCACGCCCACTGTTGAACTTGAACGCACTCGAGGTCAACAGTCGCCTAAACACAGTGATACCCTCGCACCAGGGATCAGTAGTTGGCCTCGGGTAACTGGCCGCCTCACGCGGCTGGCGAAAAGTGCCATTGCTACTGGCTTGGAGCGCAGACAGATGGGCGCCGCCTCTAAACCCATTTAGCACACCAAATGTTTCTGGGGAACCCAATGCTAAAATATTTGCAGACAACCTAATTCTGGCTCAGGGTTTCCTAAGTAGCAGAGCAGCTACCTCGCTGCAACCTACTGAAAGTCATCCCTCGAGCCAAACTTTTGTCAGTCAATAGATCCTACCTACCTACAAGGGGGACGGGCACGCGCCCTGTCGCACTCCTCGCTCCATCGGTTGCTCTGTCTGGACTGCAACCGCCGTGGCCCCGGTATGGGGACCTCCAGACCTTACCTTGTCCTTTCACTGGTGTGTTGCAATAATTTTATATGTTCATACGAGGAAAATATGCGCTTTGTGTTTAATATCCAAACGTTACTTAAAATGTTATGATGCTGTTGACTTATAAGTGAGTTATAATTGACTAATCACTATGTTCATGCGAGGAAAATATGTGCTGTGTGTTTAATATTAAATTTGTTAGATAAACCCTCTTAGAAATGAAATTAAGTGTATTAGCCACTTACAAGTGATTTATAGTCGACTTATCACCTACATTCTGGTCGTGATTAACACTCCCCCCCCACCCCCCCCGTTGGCCAGTCCACAAGAATGTTGTCAATATTAAATCGGTCCGCGGTGCCCAAAAGGTTGGTGACCCCGACATAGGATGAGATGTAGAATCCTTGTAATTAGTGTTTAATACACCTCAAAAGATTAAAAATATCAAGTTGGGATATATGGATATATATGCCTCTGAACAGAAGGCAGGATGTGGGGCACAAATTATAACAGGAGATGGAGATGGAAAAGGCATGTGAAAAAGGCAATGTTATGATGGACATGCAGGATTTGAATATGCAGGCAGATTGGGAAAATCAGGTTAGTGCTGCATCCCAAGTGAAAGAATTTGTAGAATGCCTACAAGATGGCTTTTTAGAGCAACTTGTGGTTGGGTGCACTACGGAAAAGGTATTTCTGGATTTGCTATTGTGTAATTAACCAGACTACATTAGGGAGTTTAAGATAAAGGAACCCTTAGAAGACTGTGATCATAATATGAGAATTCACTCTGCAGTTTGTGAGGAAGAAGCAAAAAATAAAAAATACATTGTTATTACAGTGGAGAAAAGGCAACTAAAGGAAAGAATAGAGGCATGGAAGTGAAGCTGGCCAAAGTTAATAGGACAGGGCATCAGCAGGGAAGCCGCTCAAGATTGGTTTATCCCAAAGACAAAGAAGCATTCTAAAGGGAGGACAAAGCAATCATGGCTAACAAGGGAAGTCAAAGGCAGCATAAAAGCAAAAGAAAGGGCATACAGAATAGCAAAAATTAGCGGGAAGCTACAAGATTGGGATTAAAAACCAACAGAAGCAATTAAAAAAGAAAAAAGGAGAGAGAAGATGAAACATAAAGGGAAGCTAGTGAGTGAGAGACAGAGAGAAAATTCATTACCACAGGTGGCTGTGGAGGCCAAGTCATTGGGTATGTTTAAAGTGGAGGTGATGGGTTTTTGATTAGTAAGGGTGTCAAAGGTTGCGGGGAGAATGCAGGAGAATGGGGTTGGGGGGGAGAAAATAAGTCAGCTATATTTGAATGGCAGAGCAGAATTGATGGGCTGAATGGCATAATTTTGCTCCTCGATCTTGTGGGCTTATTAGTATCTTGGTGAGGGGCAACAAATGCAGTATGATAGTAATACAAGAATGTTCCTTTTAATTAATTTACAGTCTATGGTCACTGTTCATCTCCTGTTACAGATGTACAAAGATAAATAACTGTCAAAAGGAATGATGGGCCAGGTGACAATTGTATTTTATGCTTTTACTGGAATTAATTCAGCAATTTCTAGAACCTGAATTGATTATAAACTAATATGTTGATACATAAGTGTTATTTGATGAACATATTACAACATATATGTCACTGAGAATATTTCAGGTAGAGAATCAACCAACGTATCCAGCAGAACATTCGACACAACGTAACCAGCCTGATACAACTTGCAACCCTTCAAGATTTCAATACTCTTCCATTTCTGGTCTCTGACTCTGTGATTTTGGCTACCTAGGTACAAAGCTCCTGTAACTTAAATACCCTCCCCTCCCTCTTCTCTAATAATACTTATTAAGTTTGCCTTTTTGGCTAAACCTTTGGTAACCTATTCAATAATCTTCTTGAGGCTTCATGCCAAATTTTATCTGGTAACTTTTCTGCAAAATGCATTGGGAAGTTTTCTTTTACATTATACGTACTATTATTGATGATCATGATGAACGTTTGGCCCATGAAAGAGATATTTGTGTTTATAATTTTGATTGTATCCAAGTTATAAAACTCATAATAACTAATTATATATTTGCCTCAAATAGCTTACCTTTTCAGAGGCTGTTGCCAGTTTTGTACCACTTGAATCAAATGCCAAAGCAGCAAGAGGACTGTCATGGGCTGGGATCATGTTGGCAGCTCTCTTTACAACAAAAGCAAAAATACTTTAAATATTCATTCTAATTATTGATCACTAACAATCTATTTTTTGGGTATATTATACAAAATATGACAGCTTAAAATCAAATATTTACAAAGGAAGGAAATTAATAATTCAAAATTTCTTACCGCTAAAATCGAACCACTTAATGGATATAAAATCAATAGCATTTGCTTAGATTAGTAACTGCAATCATATTACAAGAACTTGAGAAGAGATCTTTAAACTCCACATTTAAAAATATTATGACACATATTGTTCTTAAAAATATGTAGTGTAAGGTAAAATTAACTGAAGAGAATGTTTATTCCAAACTTTACCTCCAATCCAAGCAACATTCTTGTAAATATTTTCTACTCCTCCTTAACTATTTTTTTTCCTGCAGTGTGGCCTCACCAATGCTTAGGTTGGTTACTCAACACTTAGAACACATTTAAATTCTTAAGTATGGCCTAACTTGTACTCGATGTATAAAATAAAGGCATGCAAGCAAGGCTGATATTCACAAAGGACTCATTAGTTAAGCATTTTTTTTTCTCCCACAAGGTTACATTGATTCATTCTAATTATGCTCTGAGTTTTTGAGTACACTTTTATCACTTAATTGACTTCTGGTGAACTACAGCTCCCCATTTTCTCGTTTCCTTCATTTGAACTGTAATGTTACTTCTCATATTTTGCAGAATCCAGATGGTTTTCAAAATTAACGAAGTTTCTCTACAACCACTGCTCATAAAAATTTTATCCAGCCATCAGTTCCAGTATACTTGTTAATCCTTCTGTCAACAACTTTAGGTTACCTATTACTTCTTCCCTGGTAATATTAATTTTAGATCAGAGTCATAAAGCACAGATACAGGCCCTGTAGCCCAATGAGTCCATACTGACTATACTGCCCAGCCATCTAGTCCCAATTTCTTGTGTTTAGCACATATCCCTCCAAGCCCTGTACCACCATGAACTGATTCAAGTGCTTTTTAAATAATACTATTGTACTTGCCTGAACTGCTTCCTATAGCAGATTGTTGCATACACTCACCCCTCCGGATTTTTATCTTATTCTTTCTAAGTCAAAATATTCACTTAACCCTGATCTTCTAAACTGAATGCATTTTTCCTTTTCCTTGACCAGATCCTCAATATCTCTCATCAACCAGGATTCCCTAACTTTACCAGATTTATAGCCTCCATCCTAACAGGAACATGCTGCTCCCGGACTTTTAATATCACACTCTTAAAAGCCTCCCACTAGCTATTTGTTCCCCTTCTAACAAGTTCACCCAAATGAACTCTGCTAGATCTGTCTAATATCCTCCCCCCCCAAATTATGACCCTAACCCATGGACCTTTCTATCCTTTTCCAGAACTATCTTAAAACTACTGGAATTACAGTCACTAAAGCCAATGTGCTCCCTGACTGTCACTTCAGTTACTTGCTCTGCCTTGTTCCTCCCGAGAAAGGCCCCCTATATATTGACTTTACTAGACACATTTTAAATTCCACCCCCGTCAAGAAACCAAACACTCTGGGTAGCCGAGTCAATACCATGGAAATTAAGATATCCCACTCATTCTTACAACTATGAGCAAATTTTCTACACACCTGCTCCTCAAGTTCCCATTAACCATGGCAGGGTGGAGGTAGGAAACTATAACACAGCCCCACAGAGTGGCACCCTCTTCCTGTTTCTAAGTTCTACCCCTACGGCTTCACTGAATGATCCCCCAAGAATCTCATCTAAGCACTGCTGTCATGTGCTTCTTTATGAAAAATGGAACACTCCCTCCTCACCTATCTGTACTTCTATCACACATGCAGCAACTGTATCCAGGAACACTGGGCTGAGATGTTTCAATTAGAAAACTGTTGTAATACAAACTCCAGGAGAATTCCACTGTTCACTTCTTTCAGTCCAGAAGACTGAAATCAAATCATATAAAAGGCACCTTACCGAAAACTTCCATCAGATTGGTCTTCAATTCTTGCCAGCTAGCATTCATTATCTCGTTCCTAAAAGCTTTAGCACCAGCACTGTGAAACTGCCAGGGCTTGCATTGGTGGGCAGTGACTGAGCAGCCCTGTCAGCAATCGCATTAGAGATCTCTCAGCCCAGTATAGCTGTGCACAATGGGACTGTGTTTATTTTTGAGTCCATTCTCAGTTTTTGATGCAAGACAGGACAGACTGTTGATAATTGGTGAGCGCTGTATTGCATGGGAAAGAGGAGCGCGATGAGCGTTTTTCCAAGCATTAACTGGACTGCCCAACTGGGCTATGATGTCAGCCTCTCCCCCCCCAAATTACCTCCCCCAACTTCCAGTTATTTAACAGTAACTTAATATGTTGACCTCATGAATTTTAAAAATTTATGAAAGGGAAAGAAAGAGATTAATTTCAAAAGGTAAGCTAAGCTTAACTACCAGTTTTATTCCTAGAAACAATGGCTAAAAATTCACTTTCTTCTCAAATGAGCATTGACAATTATTTTTGGATTATTATTATATCTACAACATACCAATCATGCAAATGTTCTGTGAGCTGTAGATATAATCATTTTTATGCAAGGTTTCCCTGAAAACTTGCACTATTACGTTGTACAATTATAGTTATATCCTTTGACCTTTCCTGTTACAGAGCTAACGGATGCATTTGGTCATGATCTTTCAAGAATCACTTGATTCGAGCATGGTCCTGGAGGACTGGAAAATTGCAAATGTGAGTCCACTCTTTAGGAAGAATGGAAGACAAAAAGAGAGGAAATTATAGCCCAGAGGGCCTAACCTCAATGGTTGGAGAAGTGTTGGAGTCCATTATGAAGGACGAGGTTTCAGAGCACTTGGAAACTAATAACAAAACAAGTCAAAGACAGCATGGTTTCTGTAAAAGGGAATCTTGTCTGACAAATCTGTTAGAATTCTTTGAGGAAATAACAAGCTGGGTGGATAAAGGAGAGGCAATGGATGTCATTTATTTAGATTTTCAGAAGGCATTTGATAAGGTGCCTCACATGAGACTGCGAGTGGGAATAAAGGGGGCCTTTTCTGGTCAGCTGCAAGTGACTAGTGGTGTTCCTCAGGGGTCAGTATTGGGACCACTACTTTTCACATTGTTTGTCAATAATTTAGATAATGGATTTGATGGCATTGGAGCGAAGTTTGCAGATGATACAAAGATAGGTAGAGGGTTAGGTAGTGCTGAGGAAGCAATGCAATTGCAGCAGGAATACCGTTTTGGGATATGTATGAGAATGCATTTTAGTAAAAGGAACAATAGTGCAGACTATTATCTAAATGGGGAGAAAATTCAAACATCCGAGGTGCAGAGGGACTTAGGAGTCCTTGTGCAAGACTCCCAGCAGGTTAATTCACAGGTTGAGTCTGTGGCAAAGAAAGCAAATGCAATGTTGGCATTTATTTCAAGTGGAATAGAATATAACAACAAGGAGATAATGCTGAAGTTTTATAAGACACTGCTCAGGCTGCACTTGGAGAACTGTCAACAGTTTTGGCCTCCTATCTCAGAAAGGATGTGTTGTCATTGGAGAGAGTCCACAGGAGGTTCACAAGGATGATTTTGGGAATGAAAGGGTTAACATACAAGGAGAATTTGGCAGCTTTGAGCCTGCACTCAATGAAACTTAGAAGCATGCAAGGGGATTTAATCGAGACCTAACAAATGTTGAAAGGACTAGATAAGGCGGATGTAAAGAGGATGATCCCGCTGGTGGGGGTATCCAGAACTAGAGGGCACAGCCTCAAAATTGAGGGACGACCTTTTAGAACAGAAGGAAGGAGGAATTTTTTTAGCCAAAGAGGGGTGAAAATGTGGAATGCACTGCCACAGACTGCAGTGGAGGCCAAGACCATGGGTATATTTAAAGCAGATATTGATAGATCCCTGACAGGTTGAAGCATCATATGATTTGGGATCCAGGATCAGCCATGATGAAATGGCAGAGCCAACTCGATGGGCTGAACAGCCTAATTCTGCTCCTATGTCTAACGGTCTTACCCTCCTTTGCCCTACTTGGGGTTAGTGTAGTCCAGATCGAATTCTATCTTGATTATTGTAATTACTTAAGATACATTTAGGTAGTTTTAAAATATGTCTGGAGCTTTTGCTTTTTAAAAGAGTCTTTTTTTAAGGTTTTAAAAGTCAAGATATTGTTACTGTGCTCACTTTGGGAACTAGGTGTGTGCTTCCAATATGCTAAATAGGAAGGGCGTGTCCAACACTAAACTGAAGATTAACATTGGGCACATTTGTGGAGGCAAAAACAAAGCCTTCATAGGCTGATGCCAAAATAAGCAACAGCCCTCATATTAGCATTGTAATGAACTCTACATATACAGTATTATGCCTGAAGGCTACCACTAAACTGGCTAAATTGAAAACATGAACATGAAGCTAGAAGCAGGATTGCTCTGTAAATGGAAGCTGGCCACGATTCTCTCCATCCTGTGAATCATAAACTTAAGGGCGGCACAGTAGCATAGTGGTTAGCACAATACTTTACAGTACAGATAATCTGGGTTCAATTCCCATCAATGCCCGTAAAGAACTTGTATGTTGTCCCCATGACCACTTCTCCCGGGTGCTTTGATTTCCTCCCACAATCTTATATCATACCAGTTGGTAGGTTAATGGGTCATTGTAAATTGTCCCATAGTTAGGCTCGGATTAAATCGGGGTATTGCTGGGTGGCATGGCTCGAAGGGCTAATTCCACGCTGCATCTCAATAAAAAAAAATAGATAAATAAACCCTCAATTAGTGTTTTGTCTGATTACTAGTACAGGTCACGCTTTTCTCCTGGTCCCAAAGTTACACAACTACCAATATACAAAGTACTGGAGATATATATGAGATGTTACAAAGTTCAAAGTAAATTTTATTATTGAAGTACATATACAGTGCCTATAAAAAGTATTCACCCCTCTTTGGAAGTTTTCATGTTTCATTGTTTTACAACATTGAATCACAGTGGATTTAATTTGACTTTTTTTGACACCTATCAACAAAAAAGACTCTTGTGTCAAAGTGAAAAACAATCACCACAAAGTAATCTAAATTAATTACAAATAAAAAAACACAAAATAATTGATTGCATGAGTATTCACCCCCTTCAAGTCAGTATTTAGCAGCAATTACAGCATTGAAACTGTGAATACATTTCTGTCAGCTTTGCACATCTGGACCTTCTATTTTTCCCCATTCTTCTTTACAAAACTGCTCAAGCTCTGTCAGATTGCATGGGGATCATGAGTGAACAGCCCTTTTCAAGTCTAGTCACAAATTCTCAATTGGATTGAGGTCTGGACTCTTGACTTAGCCACTCCAAGACATAAACTTTGTTGTTTTTAAGCCATTCCCATGTAGCTTTGGCTTTATGCTTGGGGCCATTGTCTTGCTGGAAAACAAATCTTCTCCCAAGTCACAGTTATCTTGCAGTTTTCTCCCAAGATTTCCCTGTACTTTGCTGCATTTATTTTACCCTCTACATTCACAAGCCTTCCAGGGCCTGCTACAGAGAAGCATCCCCACAGTATGATGCAGCCACCACCATGCTTCATGGTAGGGATGGTGTGCTTTTGATTATGTGCAGTGTTTGGCTTACACTGATGGCCAGAAAGCTCAATTTTGGGTTCATCAAACCATAGAGCCTTCTTCCAGCTGACTTAAGAGCCTCCCATATGCCTTCTGGCAAACTCCTATCAAAAATTTCACGTGTATTTTTTCCAACAGTGGCTTTCTTTTTGCCACTCTCCCATAAAGCTGCGACTGGTGAAGTACCTAGGCAACAGTTGTTGTTTGCAGAGTCTCTCCCATCTCAGCCACTGAAGCTGGTAACTCCTCCAGAGATACAAGTTCTCTTGGTGTGGCCTCCTTCACTAGTCCCTTTCTTGCACAGTCACTCAGTTTTTGAGGACAGCCTGCTCTAGGCAGTTTCACAGCTGTGCCATATTCTTTTCATTTTTTGATGATTGACTTAACTGTACTCCAAGGGATATTCAGTTACTTGGAAATTTTGGAGTGTTCTTCATGGTGTGGCTTTGGCCAGGATACTGTCTCAGCAGCAACTGGACCTTCCAGATACAGTTAAATTTTTTACTACAATCAATTGAAACACCTTGACTGCACAGGTGATCTCTATTTAACTAACTACACAACTTCTAAAACCAATTGGCTGCACCAGTGATGATTTGCTGTGTCATATTAAAGGGGGTGAATACTTATTCAATCAATTATTTTGTGTTTTATATTTGTAATTAATGTAGATCACTTTATAGAGATTGTTTCATGTTGACACGCAAGTGTCTTTTTCTGTTGATCAGCTTCTAAAATAGCAGAATTAAATCCACTGTGATTCGACATTGTAGAACAATAAAACATAAAAACTTCCAGGGGTGGGGGGGGGGTGGTGATACTTTTTATAGGCACCATATACAACCCTGAGATCCATAACAGAATCAATAAAAGACAGCCCAACTGAAGCACTCAACCAGAGAGCAGAAGACAACAAACTGTAAAAAACAAAGAAATAATAATAATAATAAATAAATAAGCAATAAATATCAAGAACATAATATGAAGAGTCCTTGAAAGTGAGTCCATTGGTTGTGGGAACTTTTTAATGATGGGGCAAGTGAAATTTGAGTGAAGTTGTCCCATTTTGTTCAAGAGCCTGATGGCTGAGGTGTAGTAACTGTTTCTGAACCTGGTGATGCAACAGCTGAGACTCCTGTTCCTTCATCCTGATGTAAGCAGCGAGAAGAAAGTGGTGGTGGTGGGGTCACTGATAATGGATGTTGGTTTCTTGCGGCAGCGCTTCATTTAGATGGGCTCAATGGTTAGGAGAGCTTTACCTGTGATGGACTGGGCCATATCCACCAATTTTGGAGGATTTTCCATTCAAGCGCATTTGTGTTTCCATACCAGGCTGTGATGCCCGGTATCCTCTCCACTAGACATCTACAGAAGTTTGTCAAAGTTTCAGATGTCATGCCGAATCTCCGCAAACTCCTAAGGAAATAGAGGCTCTGCTGCACTTTTTTGTAATTGCACTTATGTGCTGGGTTGAGGACAGGTCTTCTGAAATAACATCTAGAAATTTAAAGTTGCTAACCCTCTCCACCTCTGATCTTCTGATGGGAACTGGCCATGGACCTCTGGTTTCCTTCTCCTGAAGTCAATAATCAGCCCCTTGGTCTTGCTGTCATTGAGTAAGAGGTGGTTGTTAGGAAACTACTCAGCCAGATTTTCAATCTCCCTCCAATATGCTGAGTCACTACTCACCAATTCAATGATAAATTACCTCAGCACAGCACTGGCTGTATACAACCTATTTATTCTTTTTCATGAAACTCTCCAATCAGATGCAGTCAAAATAATGTTGGGATATTTGTTTAGGTTCTTCACTGGTAAATTTTTGGTTGGCTGAGAATAAGTAATGCATTTATTCAAATGTCTGAAATATTCACAAATGTTAAAGGTAAAAGCACTATCATCTTGTACATTATTTCTGTACTCAACAGATAACTTCTTACCAGGTTGATAGTATCGAACACCTGTACTTCCCCAATGGTTGCACTACCAGGATAAGCAAGATAGCAATTATCATTATTAATGGAAAGTGCACACAACCCTGAAAAGAAGATAACTGAAGTTAATCAATTGTCATAATACTTCAGATCAAAATGTGCAATGAAAGGCGCAGTTGAAATTATGCACACTCTCATGTTTTATACAAGTTTCTGTACTGTCTGGAGCTGCTGATTTGTAGCACTTTGCCTGTAAAATAATCAGTAGTCCTTTAACAGTAAACTGATTACTGTTGTGTATAAATCAGTCATCATTTAAAATGGATAATTTCCCCACACTTTGTAGGTACATCCTGAGATACAATTTTTAATTAAATAAAAATTTTCACTGATTATGAAAAATCTTGTACAAAAACACTTCATGATCACTTCACACCATTGCTGGTGTTTATTGCATGAGATAATATAGGATTTACCTGTGGGGTTTGGTGGGGTTTCCCGAATGGTATGCAGTACTTTCATATCTCGGATATTGTGAATGTACAAACTCTCTTCCAGACATACTATCAATCTCTACATGTAGGGAAGAAAGTCAATTTTAATCATAGAAGACCAGAATAATGCAATGTTATAAATGGAAAAAAAACTACCTGTTTGTACTAAAAACCTTGAAACCACAAAATATTTTGGACACAGCATCATCGTGTTCTCCTACTAGCCATTTTAAAAGCCAAAATACTAAATACACCACTGCCAAATTTTACCAATGCCAAATAATTATCCAATAAATCTCCCACAGAATACATTTTTATTAGAAAATAATCTCTATTAGCAGTTTTGTGTAAATAATGATAGCATGACAGTGTCATTTTACAGGTCTATAAACCACCTAGCAACTTTGAGGTGACATCAACACTGAATCCCTTTACCAAATTTTTAACAACTTCCAACAAACAACAGAAATGTAGTAAATTAATGTCATATGGACATTATCGATATCCAAACAATATCTGGATCATTAGTGCAAAAGTCTGGTTAAATTACAATTGCAGAAGAGATTTAAGAGGATATTGTTTGGAGCAGAAAACCTTAGTTACATAGAGAGATTGGATAGGCCGTGTTTGTTTCCCCGGGAGTGAAGGAGGCAAGGTGTTAGAACTATATAGTATGAAGAACTACAGATAGTATTTTTTTTTCGTGAGCAGGAGTATCAAAAAACAAGAGGGCATAGGTTGGAGGTGAGAGGAAGGAGTCTTAAAAGGTAAATATTTTCCTTTACAAAACACAAAAAGTGGTTAATATCTAGAACTCACTGCCAAAAGAGGTGGTGGAATCAATGCAATCGCTGCATTTAGGAGACATTTTGATTGGAAGTGTAGACAGGCAAAGAGGTTGACATGGATGCAGTATGTCTATGAGCCCACTTCTGTGCTGTAGAATTCTGACTACTACTGACAGTAAAAAGAACCTTAAAAATCCCAGAAACTCTATTGTCATTAATTGAAATCAAATAAAAAATACTATTCTAATTCTTATTTTGCATGATGATAGTTCCACAAGATCGTAACCTTAAACCCCTTTACGATATCCACAAATCAATAACCTATTCACTAGCAGGAACTTAAGACATAGGATCAGTCCATTAGGCAGGAAAATCCGTAGGGGAAGAAAAAGTAACAATATTCAGCTGCAGAGGACAGATCAGGAATCAACAGCAGGCTATGATAGAGTGATTAAAAACACAGGAGTGTAATGAACAAACTTCTAGCTATAATAATTAATAGAATTCAAGGCAAACTCAATAATGTGAGAGCACATCTTGTGCTGCAGGCACAGGGGAGGAGGATCATCACTGAATCACAGTGAAAATAGTCCCCAGGTACCCGAGGAAAAGGTCTGTGAGGAATTGGGAGGGAAGATAAATCACCATGCCGCTGTTTCTCACCTGTCTGTTTAGCTTAACAGCCAGAATAGTATTAGAGTAACTGTAGTTGCAGATCTCCGTTCCTTTTTTAAAGTGACAAACCTTCAATTTTCTGGGTGCTTTAAGGCTCACAATAGCTACTAGACTGCTGGAAAACAGTCGTTCCACAATACATACATCTTCTGTGTCAGCTGTTTATAAACAATAGGGAAAAACAAGTTAACAATTTCCTATAAATTAAACATCCAACTAGGTCAATTTAAGTGTAACTGAAGCAGCTTGCATGAAATAACAATCTTTTCCATGACTCACTATCCCAAGTATTTTATTTATTGGGGCATATGCCACAATCAGTTAAAACAAGTGCTTGAGGAATATACTGAAACCCAGCCCAAGTTCATTCTATGAACCTTACAGATCATCCAGGATCTTGGCCATTGCCTGACTTGCTGCCTGAAAACCCAAACATCTGCCATTTTCCTGGATGTGCAAATCCAAAAAAAGCCAAGCCTCCACATCCAAGAGGCATCTATCAAAGCTCCGAACAGTCAGCCTTGGGCATCATATCCCGAAGTCCCATCCATCATCATAGCCCACCCACAGTCAAAAAATTGTTGAACATTGAGTTTTCAGTCACAGAGATTTAAACGTTATTCAAAAAGATTTAAGTTTTAAGATTTAAAGTTCTTGAAGCAAAACAAATGTAATTGAAATTATAGTAAAATAATAACAATTAAATAATTTAAGTGATCAAGCTCTTTCCTTTTTCCATTGAGCTCATGATCTCATTCAATTGAGTGTACAGAAGAGCTCGGACAGCATTTGCTGAAATACCTGTCAGCTGTGAAATTTCTGTTTGGGAGAGACTTTGCTGATGCAGGATCATCATCTTGTGCCTTGTCGCTATGATCACTCTTGTCATGGTGTACGAATTGATGATTTAATGGTTAAACTGTCAACATCTGCCACACCCTCACATTTTTCTTTTAGTTGTCCTTCACCCAGTTTGATTGATTCTACACCAGTTTCTGTTTTAGGTTACCAGTTCATTCAACTCATTATGTCATTGATCAGTAGCACCTATTTGTATCTTTGTTTAACCATACACTGGGCTATATACCTTTTGCACAGTACTGTACAATGGAAAAGTACATTTGGTGATGGAGAATACAGTTGAATACCTCAGCCTCATCTCATACTTTTGCCTTTTATCACACAAGAATAAAGTCTGAGACAGGAGATCTTTAGCATAGTCACTATTATTGGGTAATTACAATTGATACAGGTTATTGAAGCCATGGCTGCCTATTATTCTGAATATGCATTAATCTCAATTTTCTTTCAGAATCAGGTTTATTATCACTGACACGTGACGTGAAATTTGTTAACTTAGAGCAGCAGCTCAATGCATTACGTAATCTAGCAGTGAGGGAAAAAATAATAAATAAAATAAAACATAATAATAAATTAACGATCAATTACAAATATTGAATAGATTTTTAAACATGCAAAAACAGAAACACCATTTTTTTTTTTAAAAGTGTGGTAGTGTCCAAAGCTTGTGTGTGTGTGTGTGTGTGTGTGTGTGTGTGTGTGTGTGTGTGCGCGTGCGTGCGTGCGTGTGTGTATGCATCTATTAAATAGCTAAAATAAGTAGAGAAAAAAGCAGAAATAAAAAAGTAGTAAGGTAGTGTTCATGGGTTCAATGTCCATTCAGAAGTTGGATGGCAGAGGGGAACAAGCTGTTTCTGAATCGCTGAGTGTGTGCCTTCAGGCTTCTGCATCTCCTACCTGATGGTAACAGTGAGAAAAGGGCATGCCCTGGGTGCTGGAGGTCCTTAATAATGGACGCTCCCTTTCTGAGACACCACTCTCTAAAGATGTCCTGGATAAAGATGTCCAAGATGGAGTTGACTCGATTTACAACCTTCTGCAGCCTCTTTCAGTCCTGTGCAGTAGCCCCTCTATACCAGACAATGATGCAGCCTGTCAGAATGCTCTCCATGATACAACTATAAAAATTTGAGTGTATTTGTTGACATACCAAATCTCTTCAAACTCCTAATAAAGAATAGCCGCTGTCTTGCCTTCTTTATAACTACATCAATGTTGATTCTGATTCCAAATATCTTCAGAATTTTCACGTCTTTACATACTATAAAAGGACTAGGCCAGATTATCAACTGAACGCAAGTCATTCTCTAGAGCTCTAACATTACTGGGAATTTATTACAAAGGTTCCCATACCGCATTTGGAATATTCAACATTCTAAGGTAAATTAGGAGATATAGTTAGAAGCACACCCAAGTTCAGGGTGGCATCCACAAACTTCTCATGCTTTTTCAGACTTAAATTAACAGGTCAGAGCTAAGTCCATTGTAAGCATAAATGCAAGACTCTGCAGAAAGAAAATGCCTGGCAGACTGGGTATAGCCTTTATTTTTTATAGAAAAAAAACTCAGTTTTCAATTGTTATCTAAAACAGTGTTGTGATAGAATACCATAAGACACAGGAGCAGAATTAGGCTATTTGGCCTATTGAGTCTGCTCCACCATGGCTGATTTATTATCCCTCTCAAGCCCATTCTCCTGCCTTCTTCCTGTAACATTTGACATGCTTACTTATCAGGAAACTATTAACCTCTGCTTTAAATGTACCCAATGATTTGGCCTCAACATTCTAAATGGATGTCCCTCTATTCTGAGGCTGTGCCATCTGGTCCTAGACTCCCCCATTATAGGAAACATCCTCTCCACATCCACCCTCTCTAGGCCTTTCAATATTCAATTGTTTTCAACCCGACCCCCCACCATTCTTTTAACATCCAGCGAGTACAGGTCCATAGACAGTGAACACTCTATATACATTAACCCTTTCATCCCTAGAATCATTCTTATGAACTTCCCTCTATTCCCTCTCCAACATCAGCACATCCTTTCTTGAATCAGGGGTCCAAAACTACTCACAATACTCCAAGTGTGGTCTGACAAATGCCAATGCCTTATAAAGCCTCAGCATTACATCCTTACTTTAATATTCTAGTCCTCTCAAAATAAAATGCTAATGTTGCTTTGCCTTCCTTACTACCAACTCAACCTGCAAATTAATCTTTTGTGAACCCTGCACAAGGACTCCTAAGACCTTGTACACCTCTGATTTTTGAACTTTCTCCCCATTTAGAAAATAGTCAATATCTTTATTTCTTCTACCAAAGTGTACGACCATACACTTCTCTGCACTATTTTCCATTTGCAACTTCTTTGCCAATTCTCCTAATCTGACCAAGTTCCTCTGCAGACTCCCTGCTTCCTCAAAACTACTTTTCCCTCCACCTACTTTCATACCATCTGCAAACTTAGCCAAAATACATCAATTCTGTCATCCAAATCACTGATATATAATCCCTGCTGAACACCACTAGTCACCGGCTGTCATCCAGAAAAGGCCCCCTTTATTCCCACTCTTTGCCTCCTGCCAGTCAGCCAATCTTCTGTCCTTACTAGTATCTTTCCTGTAATACCATGGGTTCTTATCTTGTTAAGAAGCCTCATGTGAGAGACCTTGTCAAAGGCCTTCTGAAAATCCAAGTAAACAACATTCACTGATTCCCCTTTGTTTATTCTGCCTGTTGTTATCTCAAAGAATTTCAACAGCTTTGTCAGGCAAGATTTTCCCTTAAGGAAATCATGCTGACTTAGACCATTTTATCATGAGCCTCCATTCTTAATAATGGATTCCATCATCCTCCCAATTACTGAAATCAGGCTAACTGGCCTATAATTTCCCTTTCTTCTGCCTCCCCTCCCTTCTTAAAGAGTGGAGTGACATTTGCAATTTTCCAGAAACATTCTAGAATCTAGTGATTCTTGAAAGATCATTATTCATGCCTCCCCAATCTCTTCAGCTATCTCTTTCAGAACCCTGGGGTGTAGCCCATTTGGTCTATGTGCTTTATATACCTTCAGATTTTCGGCTTCCCAAGCACCTTCTTCTTAGTAAGAGTAGCTGCACTCACTTCTGTTCTGATACACCCGAATTTCTGGCATACCAGTAGTGTCATTGTGAAGACTGATGCAAAATACCTATTAAGACCAAATTTGTTTTACTATTCTACTTCATATTATTCTGCCACCTTATTTCTCATTCTCATGATCTGCTTATCTCTACTTGCTCTCACCTTATCATATTTATGGCATCTTTATTTAGACAAAATGACATGTGTCCATCATCTCCATGCTCACTGATCTCCACCAGCCCCTGGCTCAGTTACTTCCTCAAATTTAAAAATTTCTCATCTTTGCATTCAATTCTGATCTGGAGCTGCTATTCTCCACATTCACGTAACATTCTTCAGCACTACAATCCTCGTATCTCTATATTCATCCAAATCTAATGCGTCATATATTACAATTTTTTTTTTTACTTCAATTTCTGCCGAAGTTTCAAAGCTCTCAAATTGATATGTGGATACTTCTCTCTTTAATCAAGCTCTTCAATTCCTCTCTTCTCACTTTCTGATGTAGCCCAGTGTCAAGTTCTGTCTGATTATGCTCTGTAAAGGATTGCTAGACATCTTGCATTAAAGGTGGAAGAATTATTTTGCTTCAGTTGTATATTTAATTGATAAGATAGGAAGATTCCAAAGCAACGATGACTAGGCAAGACAGTGTTGCAAAACATATGGCTGTTGCCTCACAGTTCCAACAATTTCAATCTTGACTATGGTGCTTCGTGTGTAAAACATACATAGGCAAGATTGAGCTTGGGTTGCAGTGTGGATATGAATTTTACACATCTGCCCTTTGACAAAATGGGTTTTCCCAAGGAGACCTCTTTTCCTCCCACATCCAAACACATATGGGGCAGTTGGTTAATAATCACCTGATGTGGTAGGAGAAGCAGGGAAGAAAATGTGCATGTAGGTGAGAATAGTTAACACAGGAATTCCCAACTTGAGGTCCATGGACCCCTCAATTTATGGTAAGGCTCCATGGCATAAAAAAAGGTTGGGAACCCTTGGGTGACAAGGAAATACGGTACTGAAGATACAATAAAAGATATTCAAATCTAGTGTCTTTCATAAAGATGGGAACAAGTATTTGGATAATGTTGAGTAGAACAGTAAGCAAATAGGCATATACAACAAACATTACCAGGATAAACATTAACAAAGCTTTGCTGAATAGAGGTGGACAAGCTATCAAACACAATGGAAATAAGGATTTAATTCTCTGTCCCATAATCATATATAACATAAAAGCACTCTTTGTAGAGGTGCAGTTCAAATAGGGCAACTTACTGCATTCATAAATCTGTTCTAATTTATCCACCGAAGAAAGGGAAAAAAACTTGTAGCCAGATTTTGTGCCAACTGCAAGGGACCTAAATGAAAAATAAAAATAGAAAGGATTACTTTCAAAATAGAGAATAAAGACTAGGTCAATTTCAATGAATGTCATAAAGTTAAACAAAAAAAAAGCACAACTACTTTAAATTAATTGAGATGAAGAGGACTTCAGTTACATAGTAGTCTTTGCTACAATTTATGCACAACTGCAATCTTAGTTCACTCTCATTGTGGCCATCGACAGTACATTAGGCTGGATATTCATAGCAGCTTTTGGCAACTTGTCCAGGATAGAAAATAGAATGTTTTCATTAATTATTTCAGTTTCTGAAGGTATCCTTTGCCTTCATAAATTTCTCATCCTACTTTGTTAAATGATGCAACAGTACGTCATATCTTACCTAATAAAACACCAATTACTGGACATGAAACTAAGTGATGAAATTTAGTAATGGGAATCACAATTGGGCTCAGTCAACTCAGAAACCACGGATGTTCACAAGTCATCGTCAATTCTAAGCAACTGTGCAAGAAGAACTGGATGTCAGACGTGGTAAGTCTGGGAGACTCCCAGCCTCCTGGACGGTGACATCTGCACCAGGTGTATCGAGCTGCAGCTCCTTCCGAAACGCGTTAGGGAACTTGACAGAGAGGACCTATAGGCAAGTAGTCACACTGGGTCCTCGGGAGACGGATAAGTGGGTAACAGTCAGGAGAGGAAAGGGCAGGAGTCTGACACTAGAGAGTACCCCTGTGGCTGTCCCCCTTAACAATAAGTAATCCTGTTTGAGTACTGTTGGGGGGCCCGATCTACCTGGGGGAAGCACCAGGGCTGCACCTCTGGCACAGAGCCTGGCCCCGTGGCTCAGAAGGGTACGGAAAGGAAGAAGGCAGCAGTAATAGGGGATTCTACAGTTAGGGGGTCAGAGAGGTGATTCTGTGGATGTAGGAAAGAAACGCGGATGGTAGTTTGCCTCCCAGGTGCCAGGGTTCAGGATGTTTCTGATCGCAATCACGATATCCTGGAGTGGGAAGGTGAATAGCCAGAGGTCATGGTACATACTGGTACCAATGACATAGGTAGGAAAAGGAAGGAGGTTCTGAAAACAGACTACAGGGAGTTAGGAAAGAAGTTGAGAAGCAGGACCTTAAAGGTAGTAATCTCGGGAATACTGCCTGTGCCCCACAACAGTGAGTATACGAATAGAGTGAAGTGGAGGATAAATGTGTGGCTGACGGTTTTGAGCAGGGGGCAGGGATTCAGATTTCTGGATCATTGGGACCTCTTTTGGGGAAGGTGTGACATGTACAAAAAGGACGGGTTGCACTTGAATCCAAGGGGGACAAATATCCCAGCAGGGAGGTTTGCTGAGGGTATTGGGGAGAGTTAAAACTAGAATTGCTGGGGGGTGGGAACCAAACTGAAGAGACAGAGGAAGGGGCAGTTGGCTCACATATAGGGACAGTGGAAGAGGGAAGACAGGCAGGTGACAGAGAAAGGATATGCTCAGACCAATGGCTTGAGATATGTCTATTTTAATGCAGGAAGCTTCATGAACAAAGTGGATGAACTTAGACCGTGGACCAGTACTTGGAGCAATGATGTTATGGCCATTACAGAGACTTGGATGGCTGAGGGGCAGGAATGGTTCCTTAGAGTGCCAGGCTTTAGATGTTTCAGAAAGAACAGGGAGGGAGGCAAAAGAGGTGGGGCATGGCACTGTTGATCAGATATAGTGTCACGGCTGCAGAAAAGGAGGAAGACATGGAGGGATTCTCTATGGAGTCTCTGTGGGTAGAAGTTAGGAACAGGAAGGGGTCAATAACTAATGGGTGTTTTTTATAGAACCTCCAATAGTAACAGGGACATCGAGGAGCAGATAGGGAGACAGATTCTGGAAAGGTGTAACAGAATTGCTGTGGTGGAAGATTTTAATTTCCCAAATATTGACTGGCATCTCCCTAAAGCAAAGGATTTAGATGGGGTGGAGTTTGTTACGTGTGATCAGGAAGGTTTCCTGACTAAATATGTAGATAAGCCTACAAGAGGAGAGGCTGTACTTGATCTGGTATTGGGAAATGAACCTGGTCAGGTGCCAGGTTGCTCAGTGAGACAGCATTTTGGAGACAGTGATCATAATTCTATCTCCTTTATCATAGCATTGGAGAGGGATAGGAACAGACAAGTTAGGACAGCGTTTAATTGGAGTAAGAGGAAATATAAAGCTATCAGGCAGGAACTTGGAAACATAAATTGGGAACAGATGCTCTCAGGGAAATGTACAGCAGAAAAGCGGCAAATGTTCAGGGGATATTTGTGTGGTGCTCTGCATAGGTATATTCCAATGAGCAGGGAAAGGATGGTAGGGTACAGGAACCATGGTGTACAAAGGCTGTTGAAAATCTAGTCAAGAAGAAAACACAACAGGTTCAAAAAACTAGGTAATGATAAGAGATCTAGAAGATTATAAGGCTAGCAGGAAGAAGCTTAAGAATGAAATTAGCCCAAAAGGGGCCATGAAAAGGCCTTAGCGAGCAGGATTACAGAAAACCCCAAGGCATTCTACAAGTATGTGAAGAGCAAGAGGATAAGACATGAGAGAATAGGACCAATCAAGTGTGACTGTGAAAAAATGTGTATGGAACCGGAGGAGATAGCTGAAGTACTTAATGAATACTTTGCTTCAGTATCACTATGGAAAAGGATCTTAGTGATTGTAGAGGTGACTTACAGGGGCTTGAAAAGCTTGAACATATAGACATTAAGAAAGGATGTGCTGGAGCTTTTGGAATGCATCAAGTTGTGTAAGTCTCCAGGACCGGATGTTATGTACCCCAGGCTACTGTGGGAGGCAAGAGAGGAGATTGCTGAGCTTCTGGCAATGATCTTTGCATCGTCAATGGGAATGGAGGAGGTTCTGGAGGATTGGAGGGTTACAGATGTTGTTCTCTTATTCAAGAAAGGGAGTAGAACTAGCCCAGGCAATTATAGACCAGTGAGTCTTACTTCAGTGGTTGGTAAATTCATGGAAAAGATCCTGAGAGGCAGGATTTATGAACATTTGGTGAGGCATTACATGATCAGGAAGTCAGCATGGCTTTGTCAAATGCAGGCCATGCCTTATGAGCCTGACTGATTGTTTTGAGGATGTGACTAAACACGTTGATGAAGGTAGAGCAGTAGATATAGGGTATATAGATTTCACAAGGCATTTGATAAGGTACCCCATACAAGGCTTATTGAGAAAGTAAGGAGGCATGGGATCCAAGGGGACATTGCCTTGTGGATCCAAAACTGGCTTGCCCACAGAAGGCAAAGAGTGGTCGTAGACAGGTCATATTCTGCATGGAGTTCAGTGACTAGTGTGTGCCTTAGAGATCTGTTCTGGGACCCCTTCTCTTCATAATTTTTTTAATAAGTGACCTGGATGAGGAAGTGGATGTGTGGGTTAGTAAATTTGCTGATGACACAAAGGTTGGGGGTGTTGTGGATAGTGTGGAGGGCTGTCAGAGGTTACAGCAGGTCTTAGGATGCAAAACTGGGCTGAGAAGTGGCAGATGGAGTTCAACCCAGATAAGTGTGAGGTGGTTCACTTTGATAGGTCAAATATGATGGCATAATATAGTATTATATTATGGGAAGACTGTTGGCAGTGTGGAGGATCAGAGGGATCAATGGGTCCGAGTCCATAGGACACTCAAAACTGCTGCACAGGTTGACTCTATGGTTAAGAAGGCATACAGTGCATTGACCTTCATCAACCGTGGGACTGAGTTTAAGAGCCAAGAGGTAATGTTACAGCTATATGGGACCCTGGTCAGACCCCAGTTGGAGTACTGTGGTCAGTTTTGGTCACCTCACTAATGGAAGGATATGGAAACTACAGAAAGGGTGCAGAAGAGATTTACAAGGATGCTGCCTAGATTGGGGAGCATGCCCTACAAAAATAGATTGAGTGAACTTGGCCTTTTCTCTTTGGAGTGACAGAGGATAAGAGGTGACCTGATAGAGTTGTATAAGATGGTGAGAGGCATTGATCGCATGGATAGTCAGAGGTTTTTTCCCCCAGGGCTGAAATGGCTAGCACAAGAGGGAACAGTTTTAAGGTGCTTGCAACTAGGTACCAAGGAGATGTCAGGGGTAATTTTTTTTATATATAAACGCAGAGAGTGGTGAGTACGTGGAATGGGCTACCGGTGGCGGTGTGGGAGGCAGATATGATAGGGTCTTTTAAGAGACTCCTGGATAGGTACATGGAGCTTAGAAAAAGAGGGCTATGGGTAACCCTAGGTGATTTCTAAAGTAAGTACATGTTCAGCACAGCATTGTGGGCCGAAGGGCCTGTATTGTGCTGTAGTTTTTCTATGTTTCTAAGAAGACAGGTCTTCCAAAATGTAACAAATAGTATACATTAGCAGAACTAGTGGAAATCAAATACAAGACCATAGGACATAGGAGTAGAATTAGGCCACTCAGCCCATCAAGTCTGCTGCACAATTCCATCACAATGATTAACAATCCCTCTCAACCCCATTCTCCTGCCTTCTCACCAATACCTTTTGACATCTGACCAACAAAGAATCTATCAACTTCCGCTTTAAATATACTCAGTGATTTGGCCTGTCTTTGGTACTAAATTCCACCTTTTAGCTAATGAAATTCCTTCTCATCTCTGTTTTAAATATAAGTCCCTCTATGCTGAGGCAGTGCACTCTGGTCCTAGACTCACCCACTATAGGAACCATCCTCTCCAAATCCATTCTATCCAGGTCTTTCAATATTCCATAGGTTTCAATGGAATTCCTCATTCTTCTAAATTCCAGCAGGTGCCAGAGCCAAACACTCATTTACCCTTTCATTTCCAGAATCATTCTCATGAACTTCTACTGAACTCTCTCCAATGCCTGCACATCTTTTCTTACATAAGAGGTCCAACAAAGCTCACAATACTCCAAGCACAGTCTGACCAATGCCTTATAAAGTCTCAGCATCACAGCCTTGTTCTTATTTTCTAGTCCTCTTGAAAAAAATGCTGACACTGCATTTGCCATCCTTACCATTGACTCATCTAAGATAACCTTCAGAAAATCCTGCAAAAGGACTCCCAATTTCCTTTGCACTCCGAATTTTGAATTTTCTCCCCATTTAGAAAATAGTTTACATCTTTATTCCTTCTACTAAAGTACATTTCACTTCCCTGCACTATATTCCATCCACCACTTCTTTGCCCATTTCCCCCAATCTGCCCAATCCTTCTGCAGACTCCCTGCTTCAACAATACCTGCTCCTCTATCTTTGTATTATCTGCAAACCTGACCACAAAGCCATCAATTCTGTCATCCAAATAACATGAAAAGAGCAGCCCCAATACTGCAGAACATCACCAGTTTCCAGCAGCCATCTAGAAAAGGCCCCCTTTATTCCCACTCTATGCCAACTGTCAGCCAATCTTCTCTCCATTCTAGTACCTGTCCTGTAATGCCATGGGCTCTTATCTTGTTAAGCAGGCTCAAGTGCAGCACCTTGTCAAAGGCCTTCTGAAAATCCAAGTAAACAAGATCCACTGACTCTCCTTTGTCTATCCTGCCTGTTATTTCCTCAATGAATCCCAAGATTTGTCAGGCAAGATTTCCCCTAAAGAAATCCATACTGACTTTGGCATACTTTAACATGCCTCCATGTACCCCCCATGAACTCCTACATCTTTTTTTATGCCTCACTCCCTTCTTAAAGAGTGGAGTAACATTTGCAAATTTTTCAGTCCTCTGGAAACATTCCGAATCCAGTGAATCTTGAACGATCATTACTAAGAACTTCACAATCTCTTCATATCTGAATTATCAAGTGGCATTTGACCAAAGAATCACCCAGAAGCTGTTACAAAAGGCTCATGGTGTTGGGGCAGCATGTTTATAAGATTGGATAAAGGACAGAAAACAAAGAGGAGAAGATTGACAAGGATTTACCGATGGATCCAAACTTAAACACAAGATTGAAAAGAGTTCAAAAAAATTTGAAATTTTATGATTTAGTTAGTTGAAAAAGGGAAGGTGCAAAAAAAATGAAGAAAGAAAACACAGGAAAGCAAAAGGTCAAAAAGGTGATAGATGCTGTATAAAGCGAGAAAAATTGCAATTATTCACTTTAATAGAATGAACAGAAAAACAGGACAATTTTTAAATGGTGGGAAATTAGTGATCTTTGGTATATGTAAGCATGTTGGTCATTAGATGTGAGAAGATAATATACATATACAAGTTAGTAGGAAAAGAAATGTTAACTTGACTTTTATAGTAAGGAGATAAAACAGAAAATGCTGAATATCAGCCAGCATCTGTGCAGAAACATTTAAACTTTCAAGCAAATAACCCTTGATCAGATGTAGAAAAATTTAGAAATCCAACTTTTTTCAGTTTCAGATTAGTGTCAAGAAAGAAAGAAATGTCTGTGATAGGATGGAGACAAAGAGAATGAATGACAGGACAATGAAGAAGAGGTACTGAAGGCTTATTAAATCAGATGTAGAATACAGAACAGTACAGCACAATACAAGCCCTTCAGTCCACAATGTTGTACCAATCATCTAACATATACTAGCATAAAGCTAACCCTTCACTCCCACATAGCCTTCCATTTTGCTTTCATCCATGTGCCTATCTAAGATTCTCTTAAATGTCATTAATGTATCTACCAACCCCAGCAGTACTTTCCATGCAACCATCACTGTGTTAAAAACTAGACAAGCTCTTCAGTGTATCAATGTTCAAAGTACATTTATTATCAAAGTACGCATATACAATCTTGAGATTTATTTCCTAACAGGCAGCCACAAAACAAAGAAACCCAAAAGAACCCATAAAAAAGTATGCAGAGGGGGAAAAAAAACACAAATTATGCAAACTATAAGTGCAAGCAAATAGTGTTTTGAACTGAAGTCTGAGACCTATGGCTCAGCGCAGAGTCAAGTAAACCTCATAGAGCAGCAAGATGAACTGACCCATCTCTTGCCACGTGTCCCAACACCCTGACCTTTTCAATCTGGCCCGCTGCAGCCTTCTTGCTGCACTGGGAAAAAAGCTGTCTTCTCATCTGAGACTCTTATACGTCTCTATCAAGTGACATCTCATCCTCCTTCACTTCAAAGTGAAAAGGTCCAGTTCATGCAAACTGTTTTCATAAAGCATAATCACTAATCCAGGCAGAATCCTAGTAAATCCCCGCTACACCCCTCTAAAGCTTCCACATCCTTCCTATAATGAGGTGACCAGAACTGAACACAATACTCCAAGTGTGAACTAACCAGATTTATAGAGCTACAACATCTATGGCTCTTGTATTCAATTCCCCCCCCACTAACGAAGATCAAAACACCATACATCTTCTTAACCATTCTATCATCTTGTGCAGCAAATTTGAAGGACCTATGGACGTGGACTTCAAGATCCCTCTGTTCCTCCACACTGCTAAGAATCCTACCATTAGCCCTACCAATTTTTCTCCCTCTTTTTGCACCACTTATCAGTGCCCCAGCAATCTCATCCCTCACTTCCCAGAGTAACCTGGGGAATATCTCGTCTAGCCTAGGGACTACTCTATCCTAATGTTTTTCAGAAGTTCCAATACACAGGCCTGCAGTCCTCGGAGTCGCCTGATGCCGGTAGCCAGAGGCGGGGACAGAGTAAGTAGTGTGTGAGGAAACGGAAACGAGCCGAGCGAGCAGGAGTCCGTGCCAGGAAAAAAGCAAGTCCTAGCCGGCCGGCTCTCCCGTCCATTCTGCTCTCTAAAGGACATTAAATTGGACTACATCCGTAGCAACGATATACTCGGCATGAGTACAGAAACGGACATATTCCTGGAGGCCGCCATTCAGCTGATTATTTATGTAACAGATTTTCCCAAGCCATTGGACTACCAACTTACCGACCTCTGCTGTGCCTATTGTCTTGTTTATTATTTATTGTGATGCCTGCACTGTTCTGTGTACTTTATGAAGTCCTGGGTAGGTCTGTAGTCTAGTGTAGTTTTTGTGTTGGTTTACGTAGTTCAGTGTAGTTTTTGTACTGCTCATGTAGCACCATGGTCCTGAAAAATGTTGTCTCATTTTTACTGTGTACTGTACCAGCAGTTATGGTTGAAATGACAATAAAAGTAAATTGACTTGACTTGACACAGCCCCTTTCTTAACCTTGACAAGTTCCAGCACTTTAGCCTGCTCTTTACATTAGTCAAGGTCCCTCTCACTGGTGAATACTAAAACAAAGTATTAATTAAGGGCCTCCTCTACCTCCTCTGATTGCAGGTGCTGGTTTTCACCTATCCTAACGTCCTATCCCACCTGCCACAACACTCAACAGAACCATCCTATTTAATTTCACCACTCTCAACCCAATGACACCACCATGCTCATCTTCACCTTCTGTTACTTCAAAGGGATTGCTGCCTCCCTGATTCTCTCTTCCATCTCTGATAACAAACCTTTTTCTTCTAATACTTGTCCTTATGTCTTCCCTTTCTACTCTTTGGGGACCCAAACATTCCTTCCAAATGAGTCAGTGATTTATGTTTATCTTCCAATTCAGTGAATTACTTTCACTGCTCATAGGTTCCATAAACCAGTGAAGCCAAATTCAGTTTGGGTGATTGCTCTGCAGAACAATTTCAGAAAACCAGTTTGTCAGGTTTGATTAAAGGTCATCTGTTTTTCTCACTCTATAGATGCTGCCTGGTCTGCTGAACACTTCCACCATTTTCTTTTATTTTAGCAACAGCATACAAGGTCTCAAAGCTCTAACATTGTTTTTTGTTGTCTCCCTTTTCCTCATCAACTTGATATGAAAACATTGTTTCACTATCCACAAATGCTAGTTTATCTGCTAAGTATCTCCAGCATTTTCTGTTTTATTTCAGATTTCTAATACTTAGATTTTTGATTGCCATTTACAATGAAGGATTTGCATTACAAATGCACACAATTCCAGCAAGCATTCTAACAGGAGCTTTGGTCTCCATACCCAAAAGAAGATTACTATTTTGGTGCATACTACATATACTAGATTAACTTCTTGCAGTGAGAGGACAATGCTCGGAGATAAAATGTATTAAAACTAACCTATAATCCTTAAAATTTTGAGTGAGATAATGTCATTGAGAGGACAGACGAAAAGATATACCCTTTCACTGTAAAGCCTAGGAGTCAGAAGTACAGTCTCAGGATAAGGAGTTGACTCTAGAATTCTCTGTATGAAGTTGTGAATGGCCGGCACAGTTGAATTTTCACAGGAATCATGACAAAGTAACTGATTAGGAAAATGGACAAAATAAAGAATTATTCAAGATCTTACCCAAAGGCAGTGTTAGCTTGATGAGTGACATGGTCTATTTCTGCTCCCATTCCTGAGATTCTTATATTTACCTCACTAAGATAGGCATGGAAGAGCACACTATAAATTGTAGGACTACAGGGAAATAAAGGGGGGCGGGCAGAAACAGGATTAGGGATTGCTCTGCTGGGATTAGGGCCTCCTCCTGTGGTAATAGGTAAGAGTTAAATATTTCTATTCAGTTAATTGAATGTTAAATATAAAAGGTCTCAAGGTATTATGCACAACTTCTGTGGGTGAAAATGCCCTGATAATGAGAGATCAGAGGAGGATTGCCAGACTGGCCCAAACCGACAGGAAGGCAAACAGTAACTCAAACAGCCATGTGTTACAACAGTTGTGTGCAGAAGAGCATCTCTGAATGCTCAACACAAAGCTTAAAGCTACAGCAGCAGAAGACCATAGTCTTACACACAGTGGCCATTTTATTAGGTACAAGAGGTACCTAATAAAGAAGTTACTGAGGGTATATACTACATTGAGGTCTCTCTTTAGCAATCTTCAAGTTGAATCTCCACTAAACAACCCCAAATTGAGCTCTATGAATATCATCCCAGAAGTTAGGAGGTCTTTCTGGAATGGAAAAAAAATTGTCCAACATTACCATACAAATCCCAAATCTGAATTTGCATGCAATTGCTCACATTTGCAATATTAACTCATGCTGATTTGAGTGTATTTCTATGTTACATTGACTGCTCTATTTATTATAAATTATTAGAAATTACTATGATTACACATTGCACATTTAGACAGAAATGTAAAGATTTTTACTCCTCTTGTATGTGAAGGACGTAAGAAATAAAGTCAATTCAATTCACAAATGTTGGTGATTTTTGTATACAGAAAGATCTTGGTGTGCAGGTCCAGACAAATGAAGTTAAAATGTAAGTACAATGTAAGGAAAATGGTACTTGGACCTTTATTTTGAGGAAATTAACGCCTATGCAGTTTTGTTGTCTGAACCCAATGGAAGATATACTTGTCTTGCAGTCAGAATCATTCCAGAAAATAAATTGGTGTTTATTATATCAAACATCGTCTGAACAAAAATACCTCCAAGGCTAAAAGGGGATGTATTTCTTTGATTGTCACATGCTCAAAAATGAAAGTATTGCAAAACTAAAAGTGATAGCTTCATCAAGTTTTGAATTTCCTCCTCCACTATAGTTTGATCATAAAGGGCTAACAAATTATTGGTCTGAATCATACTTCACGCAGTCTCCAACTTCCACCTTATCCACTGCAACATAACTGTGCTCTTCCTATACCCGTAACATGTTACAGATACAAATACCTAATCATCCTGATTGTTCTCTTCAAAATTGCTTGCCAAAGCCAACATGATTTACTCTGTGTTCAACAATGCAAACTGGAAAAAACAAGTACTGAATAAGCAGATGCCAACTACTTTAATAGAAACCTAATGATTGATTTTAGAGTATAAGTGGGAAGGACCAAAATAACTAATGAGATGATTTCCATCTCCAGGGACAGCTCTGCAGTTATTTAGATACCCAACAATCACAAGGTTGGATTCTATGCAGTATCTCCACAGTAAGCTTACCAACAATTGCTCTCAATGTACACACTAAGGCACAGGTCCCCAACCACTGGGCCACAGACCAGTACCAGGCCGCAAAACATATACTACCGGGCCACGAGGAAATGATATGATCTGTTCTTTTAAAGTTGTCCCAAATAAGTGGCAGCCCTGATTAACAGATGGCCCAATTAACCAGAATCTACTGTATATGACCCAAATCACTACAACATAACCAGATGCCACTCAGCTGTGCAATTATATATGACAATAATCCATGAGCTGCTTATCCACCATAAGCATCACTTCAACCACCAGGCCGCAAAGCATGTGCTACCGGGCTGTGAGGAAACAATATGATTTGGCGATATGAAACTATATGAGTCAGCTGCACCTTTCCTCATTCCGTCATGCCGACTGTTGAACTTGAACGCACGCAAGATCACTACATCCTACAACTAGTGGAAGAGTAAAAAACAAAGGTCGCTTGAGGGTTTCTTTGGAAGAGGTGGTAGGGGAAAAAGGCCTAACAATGATGATAACACACAGACAGCTGAGGCCGAGACTGCAAGAAAAGAGAAAGCTTCCTTCAACAGAAAATACGATGAGTCATACAAAAAATATGGCTTTAATGCAACCGGTGACTCGAATGCTCCAAGCCCCCTATGTGTGATATGTGGAGACAAGCTGTCTAATGAGGCAATGAAGCCCTCAAAACTGCTTCGGCACCTTGAGTCCAAGACAAACCTGTTGAGTTTTTTTTGAGCAGAGAAAACGTCAGCAAATGGGACAGAAGTGCGTGCTGAGAGCCACCACCTCCACAAATGCTGCTGCTCTGAAAGCGTCATACTTAGTGGCCAGCCGTATTGCTAAGGCTAAGAAGCCTCTCACTGTTGGTGAAGAATTGATTCTGCCTGCTGCCAAGCACATGTGCCATGAACTATGGCACAAGCTTCTCTTTCAGCTACCACTGTTTCAAGCAGAATCGATGACATAGTGGAGGACATCAAAGTACAGTTGTTGGAACAGCTTAACGAGTCACCATGGTATGCTATCCAGGTTAACGAGTCTACCGATGTCGACAACAAGGCAATACTGCTGGTTACGTGTGATATATATTTCAAGATGACGTGCACGAGGATATGTTGTGTGCACTGCCACTGCCAACTAACACAACTGGGGCAGAACTATTCAAGTCTTTGAATGACTACATGTCAGACAAATTGGACTGGTCATTCTGTGTTGGAATAAGCACAGACAGGGCTGCAGCTATGACTGGACGGCTGTCTGGTTTCACTACCCAAGTCAAAGTGGTTGCTCCTGAATGCCAGTCCACACACAGTGTCATACACAGGGAAATACTGGCTAGCCAAAAAATGTCACCTGATCTTAACAGCGTATTGAGTGACGTTGTTGAAGTTATCAATCACATCAAAGCAAAAGCCCTTAACTCATGTCTGTTTGAGCAGCTTTGCGAGGAAGTGAATGCACAGCACAAACGCCTTCTCTTACACACTGAAGTCAGGGGGCTATCAAGGAAGGGGAAGAGCCCTGACTGGGGTTTTGAGTTACAGAGATTTCTTTCAGGAAAAAAGTCACCACTGGCAGCACACTTCAGTGATGAGGAGTGGACAGCAAAACTCACTTATCTGTGTGACATCTTCAACCTGCTCAATGAACTCAATTTGTCACATCAAGGGAAAATGACAACTGATTTCAAGTTGGCAGATAAAGTGTCTGCTTTCAAAGCCAAACTGGAACTGTAGGGACGGCGAGTGGACAGGGGCATATTTGACATGTTCCCAACATTAGCTAGGACTTTGGGAGAGACTGAGGCTGCACCGTCCTTCTCACAGCTGGTGCGTGATCACCTACCTTTGCTGTCGACAGAATTCGAGCGTTACTTCCCAACCACAAATGACCCAAGACGTGCAAAGGAATGGGTCTGTGACCCATTTGTGAATGTCCCCGGTGAATCATCCGTGTCAGTGAGGGAAGAAGATCAACTCCTCGAGCTTGCAAATGACGGTGGGCTGAAAAGTAAAGTATGCCAGCATACTTTTCTCTGCTGGCATTCTGGATCAAAGTCAAGACTGAGTATCCTAAGATAGCCATGAAAGCACTGAAAACGTTGCTTCCATTTCCAACATATCTCTGCGAAGTGGGGTTTTCTACAATAAATGCAACGAAAACTAAATTGCGGAATAGACTGGACATAAGTATGAGTATGAGTATCACTGTCTCCCATCTCCCCTCGATGTGACCGTCTTGTTACGGGGAAACAAGCCCAGGGCTCCCACTCATTCAGCGATATTGGTGTGTTGCAATGATTTTATATGTTGTGCTGCGTTTAATATCCAAACGTTACTTAAAATGTTATGATGCTATTGACTTATAAGTGACTTATAATTGACTTATCACTATATTCATGCGAGGAAAATATGCGCTGCGCATTTAATATTAAATTCATTAGATAGACCAATTTAGAAAACTAAATTGAGAGTATTAGCCACTTATAAGTGACTTATCACCTATATTCCAGTCGTGATTAACACCACCCCCCACCCCCCCCCCCCCCACCATTGGCCGGTCTGCAAGAATATTGTCAATATTAAACTGGTCCACAGTGCAAAAAAGTTTGGTGACCCCTGCAATAAGGAGCTGTAATGGAGAGATCACAGTATCAGGGTAATTGGAATTGACAGAGGAGGAAAAGCCAAAACACTGATACAATTTCTAAACAAGAACTGGACAGAAGGAAAAAAAATGCAGATGTCAGATCTCTAAAACAAAAACAGAATGCTGGAAGCACCCAGCATCACTGAGGTGAGAACAGGTGTTTCAGATCAAGGGCCCTGCATCAGAACTGAAAAAAGAAAAATCAGAAAACATGGGCATTTTAAGTTGTACAGAGAGCAATTTAGAAACAGAAGGAATGTCTCTACCAAATTGCCAGTCAAATTTGTTAAGATAACAATTACTTTAAAAATTAGAAATGGAACAAAAATCATACAGAAACAGTTTGAAACATAACCAGTTGAAGATATAGCCATTGGGGGGGGGGGGGGGGGGAGGAGGAAGATTTTTAAAAATGGTGGTGAATTTACTCAAAATTGTGCAACTCAATATTAAGGGTTGTAACTTATCTTGACAGAAGACAAGTTTACATTGAACATCTTGGGTTTACATTGAACATCACTGGAATGGCACAGTCACGAGAAGACAGAGGGGGCGGAAAATTAAATACCAGGAAGCTTGGGATTACCTTTGCAGGTTGAATGAGTGCTTCTCCAGGAAGAGCCATTGGGGTCCCAGAATGGTGGAGAAGGAAGAGGGAAAAGGGCAGGTGCAGCAAATCCTGCATTTACATTGGAATATGCCATGAAATGGAATAGTGGATCAAGGTCAAGGAAGGTAAAGCCCCTTCAGAATGCTATAAACAGAATGGAAATGAACACATGACCAATGGTGGAAATCCCCTAAGAAGTGACAGACCTTCTGCAGGTCTAGAAGGTGAGGTCAAGGAAAACCGTATTGTTGCCTGGGATGAGCGAGTGAGTTTGAGCATACATGCAAGAAGTAGGCAAGACATTATCGAGAACCCCATCAGCTATGGTAGAGAAAAGCCAGAGAAGGAAAAAGAAAAACCACCTTAAAACACTGGTTTTGGAAGTCTGGTCAATAGTGTATCCAACAAAGATGGAGAAACCAAGAAAAGGGAATCCAGTTTCTTGCAAGAACTTTATAATGGGAGGTGTAGTCAAGATAGCTGGGGGAATAGTTGAGCTTATAATGGATAGTGGTAGCTAACTCATCTCCTAAATACATCAAAGGGAAGAGTGATAGTGAACACACAAGTGTGACAATAGAAAACAGCACTAATACAATCATCAATGCAAATGAAGAAGGCAAATGAATAGGAATTAAGCTAAGACAGGTGTAGTCATAACCCCAGAGATTTATGGCCCACATCAGTACTCCTAGCTACACTTTTGAGTTGGAGAAAGAATGCAAGATAACACTCAACATAAACAACATAAAAAAAGTGAGTTTGAAAAGGTGTCACTCTACATATTCAGTAAACAAAAAAAAATGAATACCTGGCTTCTAAGAAAAAATGAAAACTATTTACCAGCCAGCCTACTGTAGGTGCTGGTCTATTTCTTGATTTCTAGGCCTGAATCTAGCTGATAGGTATAACCTTAATATTATTTCATATTTGATACCTGGAAGAAAAGGCACTCAATTCCATGGCATATAGTTGGAATTATGCAAGAGTGGCCCATTCCCCACAGGAGAAAAATCTAGAAGTTATGCTCTTTCAGCTGTTGCATAATCAGACATACACAAGATGTCATCTGTTGCAATCAAACATGGGCCTAATTCCAAACCCTGCAAGTAAGCACCAAGTCAAATCAATACAGCTATTATAAAGGTTATAATACAAATATTATAAAGATTAGTGGATGACTTTTATAATGGACACAAATAATCACTCCAAATAAATATGAAAAGCAGAAAAGATCAGTTTTTTAAAAATATAACATTTATATTGGCTTGGACACTAGCGTATGTGCATTATATTCCATTCATCAAGAGTGAAATAATCTTACATTCTAAATTCAGCAGATTACAACCAGGAAATTTAGCAACAGATCAGCAGCTGTAGTAGATTGGTTACTTAATACAAATTGCTAGCTAAGTATTTATTAATGGACACCTGTTGTGTTTATTTAGAAATACATTGCAGAAACTCTGCTAAGAATATCTCTGACCACACACTGACAAAACATGTGCTTTTGGAATTAAAGTTCAATAGGTTCCTTTACGAAATCACTTGGAATAATTTAGGTTCACATAAGACATGGTTATACACAATATTACAGACTACATATTCAGATTCCCAAATTCAATTATCAGGAATGCAACATGACCTTAAAAATAAGAGCTTACATTACTGCTCAAGACCAAGGACACTTCAAACCATGGCAAAGGACACGATATTCAATGCTTAACACTATATTCCTGGAAGTCTTCAAAACCTTATTGCTCCACTCCACTATCCTCATATTAACAGAAAAATAAGTTTATAATCTGTCTACCAGCAAACACAAAATTATTTGACAGTACATATTTCCTAAGTTCCGTTTCTTACCACTTCTTTTAATAATGAAAAAATATTCCATTATGTTTAAAACATTTATTTAATTATTAAAAAAATCAAGGGATCGTCAGGATGGGGAAAATAACATTTAAAGAAACAGGAAATGTTCAATTAAGTCAAAATACTGATGATCTAGCAAAAGCAGGAGAACACAAGTAAAAGACCATGTTGGTAAAATTTCACATCTCTGTAAAAGAATCATTACCTATCAGAAAGCCACATAGAGATAAAATCATAATACAGGGCAAGAGATCAGAGAAAATATAAATAAAATCCAGAATCCAGGTTTAACATCACCGACATATGTCATAAAACTTGTTAACTTTGCAGCAGCAGTGCAATGCATTAGAGGAAAAAAACTATGAATTACAATATAAAAATAGTTAAATTAAACAAGTAGTGCAAAAAGTGAGATCATGTTCATTAGTTCAAAGTCCACTCAGATATTGGATAGCAGAGCAGAAGCTGTTCCTGAATCGCTGAGTGTGTGCGCACTCGCCTTCAGGTTTTCTGTACCTTCCTGTGGTAGCAAGGAGAGGGCATGTCCTGGGTGATGGGCATCCTTAATAATGGATGCCGCGTTTTTGAGGCACCACTCCTTGAAGATGTCCTAGATGCTACGGAGGCTAGTGTTCATGATGGAACTAATTAACTTTACAACTCTCTGCAGCTTACTTTGATCCTGTGTAGTAGCGCCACCCCTCCACCCCTGTACCAGACAGTGATGCAACCAGTTAGAATGCTCTTCATGGTACATCTGCAGAACTCAGCAAGTGTTTTTGGTAATACCACATCTCAAGCTCCGAATGAAATACAGTCACCATCTTGCCTTCTTTATAGCTGCATCAATAAGTTGAGTCCAGGTTAGGTCCTGAGATACACTGGCACCCAGGATCTTGGAATTGCTCACTTCTTCCACTTCTGATCCCTTTGTGAGGACTGGTGTGTATTCCTCATCTTATCCTTTCTGAAGTCCACAGTCAGTTCTGTGCTTTTACTGACATTGAGTGCACAATTGCTGCTGCAACACCACTCAATGAGCTGATATATCTCACTCCTGTATGCACTCTCATCACCATCTGAGATTCTGCCAACAATGTTCAAAGGAGAATCTTGCTCTGAAAGACAGGGTGGGTTTTGTCTCTGATGGACTAGGCTGTATCTACCACTTTTCTGTCCCTGGGTATTGCTTTTCTCCCCCTATAACAGACCATGATACAACCAGTCACGATACTCCCCAATGTGCATCCACAGAAGTTCAACAAAGTTTTTGGTGATATGCCAAATCTACACAAGCATCTAAGAAAGTAGAGGCACTGTTATTCCTTCATTATAATGACACACAATCCCAGGACCAATCCCCTGATATGCCAATGCCAAAGAATTCAGAACTACTAACACTCTCCACCTCCATTCCTCTAATAAGGACTGGCACATGGACCACTAGCTTCTTCCTCCTGTAGCCAATAATCAGCTCTTTGGTTTTGCTGATGATGAACTGGTTCGTTGATGTTGTTGTTGTGGCATACAAGATTTTGTTTTGAATTGCCCTCCTATATGCCAGTTCAGCACCACCTTTGATGTCACCAACAGTGGTGTTGTCAGCAAACTTAAATATACCATTGGAGCAGAACTTAACCACAAAATATAGAGTAGAGCAGGGACTAAGCACATAGCCCTATGGTTATCATTTCAGAGGGACTGTCCTGGGACCAGCACACAAGTGCAATTACGAAAAAAGTACAGCAGCGCCTCTACTTCCTCAAGAGTATGTGAAGATTCTGCATGACATCTAACTTTGACAAACTTCTACAGAATGTGGTGGAGAGTATATTGAATGATTGCATCACAGCCTGATATGGAAAGACCAATGCCCTTGAAAGGAAAATCCTACAAAAAGTGGATATAGCCCAGTCCATCATGGGTAAAGCTCTCTACACCACAGAGCACATCTACACACAGCGTTGTCACAGGAAAGCAGCACCCATCATCAGGGAGCCCCACCATACAGGTAATGCTCTCTTCTCACTGCTGCTATCAGGAAGGTAGTACAGGAGCCTCATGTCTCACACGAATTTCAAGAACAGTTATTACCCCACAACCATCAGACTCTTGAACAAGAGGGGATAACCACTCAACTTCACTTGCTCCATCACTGAACTGTTCCCACAAACTATGGACTAACTGATTTATTATTGTTATTATTATTAGTTTTTGTAGTTACACAGTTTTTTTGTCTTTTGCACACTGGTTGTCCACCCAGTTGGTAGTCTTCCATTAATTCTATGGTTATTGGATTTGTTATGTCTGCATGAAAACAAATCTCAGGGTTGTACATGGTGACATATACACTTGACTGAACCTGTGCTGATGATGTGTGGAGTTCAAGTTAAATTGTCAGTCAAACTTACACAGGATCTGACTGACTGTGTCTGCCAGTGAGAAAAATCAAGAAACCAGTTGCACAGAGAGGTCTTGAGATTTAGTGTTGAGTTGAGTGGATGATAGGGTTGAATGCTGAGCTGTAGTTAATGAAGAGCATCTTGACGTATGGATCTTTATTGCCTAGATGTCCCAGAGCTACGTGAAGAGCCAATGAAATGGCCCCTGCTGTTGACCTCGTGACAAAATAGGCAAATTGGAGTGCACCCATGTTACTTCTCAAGAAGTTGATATGCGTCATGATCAATATCCTGAAGCACTTCATCATGGTGGATTTAAGTGCTAATGGACAAAAGTCATTGAGGCAGATTATCTTCTTGAGCACTGGTGTGATTGAAGCCTGCATGAAGCAGGTGGATACCTCAGACTGCCGAAGCAAGAGGCTGAAGATGTACATAAACGCTTCAGCCAGTTGATTAGCACAGGTCTTCAATACTCAGCCAGGTACACTGTTTGGGCCAGATTCTTACTGTGGATTCACCCTCCTGAAGAATGTTCTCATATCAGTCTCAAGGACTAAGGGGGTTTATAAAGGAGCCTCTAAATTCTATTGATCAAAGCAAGTATAAAAGACATTGAGCTGATCTGGGAGTGAAGCATGGTTGCCATTCATGTGGCTTGGTTTTGCTTTCTAGGAAGTGATGGCATTAAAGCTTTGCTACAGTTGTCAAGCATCATTTTGTGATTCAAGTGTAGTCCAGAATTGTTATTTTGCACAAGATGGCCTTCTGAAGGTCCGGAGGCCATGCTAGAAGCAGTGAAGAGGTCAGGCAGCATTTGTGAGAACATGGAACAGTACAATACACGAACAGGTCATCTCTAAAACTTCCACATCCTTCCTATAATGGGGTGACCAAAACTGAATGCAAAACTCCAAAGACAGCCCAACCAGAATTTCATAAAGCTGAATCCTAACTACCTAATATAGAACTTAGTGCCAACTAACAAAGGCAAACATGCCACAGATCTTCTTTATTACCCTATCAACCATGCAGCTACTTTCAGGGAGATATGGACTTGGAGCTCAAGATCTCTGTTTATATCACACTGTTAAAGGTCTTGCTGTTAACAGTGTACTGTCCTTTCACATTAAATCTCCAAAAGTGTAACATCTCACATTTGAATGAGAGAAATCGAGTTAATGTTTCAAGTCAAAGACTTCTATGCTGCTTTCAGTCTTCTGAACCATTGATTACTTTCAGACTTCCTTCTAGTGTTGCCACATTATACAATATACTCATAGGTTCACCTCTCAGTTATTCTGTTATTGCCACTTTATCATTTGTTTTTGCACTATACAGATTTGCAGTACAACCTTTTCAGTAGTCAGCTGTTTGGCACTCAATAATTGTCACCATGAATACTTCCTACTCAGTGAGCTCAAAGTGAGCAAAGAATTTCATTGTACCCTGATGTACCTCAACTTTCCACATTATTGTCTATCTGTATTTCCTCTATTGCTCTTACACTTTTATACTGCATTATTATTGTTTAAACTTGTTATGTCTTAATGCACTACATAAGATTTGATCTGTATGAACTGGATGCAAAACAAGTTTTCACTGAACCTCAGTAATGACAATAATAAACTAATTCCAATATGATAATAAACAAAATTAAATCATCAAATGAAAAGTCATGAACTTGAAATATTATTTGTTTCTTTCTCCACAGCTGCTGCCTGACCTATTGCGCATTTGGAGTACATTATTTAAAATTAACTTCTGTTTGCTGCATTCAATTAGGTGGGGAATATCTCTAACCAATGATATTCAAATAAGAACATTTTGGTGCCAACAACAGGAAATTACTCCTACTCAACTTTATACTACCAAATGTGTGTAGGGTTAATTTGTAATGAGAGACAATGCACTAGAGCAATTATGATAAAATCAATCATGCATTCAGATGATTTCATGCACTCAGTCGCATATTTTGCTGGAAAAAATGAAGATTTTAAATAGAAAATGAGTGTTGTATCATAGTAAGACAATCGAAGGGCAGCATGCCAAAATTCTTCATTGTCTTATCTTTCCCTATACTTTCGCCAAACCCCAATTTCCTAAGCCCAATCATAATTTAGAAATCATGAATAAACATGAACACAAAACTATTGTCAACAGGAAAGGTTTACCTCAAAATTATGTAAGTACTAAATAGCACTGCAGGGATTGCAACAACAGTGTGAAACAGTTAACACTATTCTTCATGACTGGCTGCTCTACTGAGAAGTCTCTTTGAGGGATGTCTACCCTGAAGAAGTTTAAATTTTCTCTTCAACAGTTCAATAAAACCCATCTCACTGGTCCCTCTCTGTGATCTCTGCTGCCCTCTGACGCTTCAACCAGGTACTCACCCAGATCCACTACCACAACCTTCCCTTTCTCCTATGGTCCACTCTCCTCTCTTATCAGATTCCTTCTTCTCCAGCCCTTTACCTTTCCCACCCACCTGGCTTCACCCATCACCTTCCAGTCAGCTTTTGTCCGCTCAACCCAACTTTTTATTTTGGCATCCTTCCCTTTCCTTTCCAGTCCTGAAGAAGGATTTTAGTCCAAATTGTCAACTGTTTATTCAATTACATAGATGTGCCTGGTCTGCTGAGTTCCTCCAGCAGTCTGTGTGTGCTGCTACAGAAGGAAATCATTTGGCCAAATTAATACAACATTTATGCTCCTCAAAGTTCTTCTCAATCTACTTAATCTAATGCATAATACTTTAGCCAGGGGGTGGTGAATCTGTGATTGAGTCCAGAACCAGAGGGCACAGCCTCACAATACGAGGATGTTCCTTTAGAACAGAGATGAGGAGGAATTTAGAGAATGATGAATCTGGGGAATTCATTGCCACAGATGGCTGTGAAGGCCAAGTTATTGGGTATATTGAACCGGAGGTTGATAGGCTCTTAATTAGTAGGGGTGTCAAAGGTTATGGAGAAAAGGGTTAAGAAGGATAATAAATCATCCATGTTGGAATGGTAGATTGGACTCAAAGGCCAAGTGATCCAATTCTGCTCTAATGTCTTAAATCTCCTATTGCTTTCCAGTTGCATTTAACTGCATTTATACTGTTCAATCCAACAATCCATAAATTTAGTAAATCCCATAGTTTAATCAGTTAGATAAGAATGACAAGATGTAATCCTCTTACCACCTCAACACAACTTGTTCACTCATGCACGCAAACTTTTGTTAATTAATAAAGGGGTCCATAATAATGCACATATTTTGCATTTCAAAATGCAAAATAATGAAAATATTTTGACTTGCATCAGCATTCCTTTCATTAGGCAATTTTTTTTCTGCATTCCACATCAGAGGCTTTTCTTCATCTCACCTTTCCTCAAGTTAAAATCTCATCTCAAATTTGCCAGTTCTCATGAAAGGTCATTGGCACGTATTCATTCCATAGTGTAGGTTCACATTTAAACTACTAGCTACATATAAATAAAAATCTGAGATCAAGTCCTATTCACATGTTATATTTTGTTAAGATTGAACTCACTTCTGAAATATTGCAACTGATCCCAGTACAACTTTTTTTTTAAAAATCACAAATCTTTTGTAAAGCTGACTCATTGCATTGCCATCAAACAGCACTAAAACTTAAACAGCATTTCAAATTTGACTAGTTATTCTGTGTATAAATGTAAACATTTTGAAAGGGATCTTACCTACTGGCAAAATTCAGAGCAAGTAGTTTTTCCAAAGTGTTTCCAACCCACATCTCTGTTTTTCTTTTCACAGATAATATTTGACTTGAGGGTTCTTAAACTAGCATCAGTAACATAACAGCTTTATCAGATGACAACAAAGAAATTAAACCAGCCCAAACCCAATCTTGATGAGTATTAGCAGCCTCAACAAAACTGCAGATAAGAAAATGCATCCACCTTCCTCAACAGCAGTACAGTGGATTCCAATTAATTGGGACATCGGTTAATTCGGGCAGTTGCTTATTTTGGACAACTCTTAAAGAACAAAAACTAATTGAGAAAATAGTCGGGATTCCCCTTTGTTTATTTGGGACAGTATGCCGCCGACTAGAACAGGAGACTTGCCAAACAGTTTCTACTACACCATGCTTAGAGAGGACATCTTTTAAATAGCATCACTTGAGTGTTTGTATTAAAAAAGCAGTGATTTTTCTCACTGATAGTTGGCAAGTATTAAACAGCAAGACAATTCAGAATTGTTTTGCTTACTGCGGTTTCAAGCATTCAGGCTTGGGAGCTGCCAGAAACAGCCAGGAGTGAAAACTAACCGATTTCGCTACTTCAAGTTCGGAACAACAAAAAATTTGAAGGTATTGACAATCGTCTTGAATGTTACAATGAAAATGAAGATTTGAAGGATGCAATAATTGAAAGCATTGTATGAAGGCTGGCTTGTCCGCTACCTGCACCTGGAGTCTGAGCTGATTTTGTTAATGTACAGTCAAAAGAACATAGCCACCTCCACTGGACAAACTTCCATCAGAACTATTAGGAACTAATACACAGTTTTAAAGTACTATAAAAGTATTGGTGGTGTTCTGGTTTCGGTATTCCATTTAATTACATAATTGACAATCATCTTGAATGTTACAATAAAAATGAAGATTTAGAGGATGCAATTGTCATTAGGATTGCATGAAGGCAGACCATTACCTGCATTTAGATGACTGTCATTTACAGTCAATCAGAAGCTCATGGAAGTGCAGAGATACACTGGATAAATTCCTCTAACGATAACAATTAGGAGCTAATACACACTTTTATAACTGTATTAGATTTGGAAGTGTTTTAATTTGATTTGTATTTCAGTTAAATATATCATTTGTTACTCAGTTAAACAACAATTTGACTTTTAATGCCTTTTTAGCTATTTCCATGAAACTTTGGCTAATTGGTACAACAGCATATTTGGGCTAAAATGTACTGGTTCCGATACGTCCAAATTAACCAGAATCCACTGTATTTCAAAGCTGTACACAAAACTTTAGAAACCCTGTCTCTGTCATTGAAAATTTTGAATCTATTATTCACAATTAATTGTCCCCCTCTGCATTGAATATATGAATATATCAGAACTTTCAAATACAAGACCTTAAGATATAGGAGCAGAATTAGGCCATCTGGCCCATCGAATTTGCTCCGCCATTTCATCATGGCTGATGCAATTTTCCTCTTAGCCCCAGTCCCCTACCTTCTTCCCGTATCTGTTCATGCCACGATCAATCAAGAATCTTATCAACCTTTGCCTTAACTATACATAAAAACTTGGTCTCCTCAGCTGCCTGTGGCAAATAATTCCACAGATTCACCATTCTCTGGCTAAGGGAATTCCTCCTCATCTCTGTTCTAAAAGGATATCCCTCTATTCTGAGGCTCTGTCCTCCGGTCCTGGACTCTCCTACCATAGGAAACATACTCACCACATCCACTCTATCAAGGCCTTTCAGCATCCGAAGGGTTTCAATTAGGTAATCCCTCATTCTTTATAATTTTAGTGAATACCAGGCCCAGAATGATCAAGCACCCTTTATATGACGCCTTTCAATCCTGCAATAATTTTCATGAATCTCCTCCAGCTCCAGCATATCCTTTCTAAGATAAGAGGCCCAAACCTGCTCACAATACTCCAAGTGAAGCCTCACCAGTGCTTTATAAAGTTTTAACATTACATCCTCACTTCTATATTCTAATCCTCTTGAAATGAATGCTAACATTGCACTTGCCCTCTTCACCAGATTCAACCTGCAAATTAACCTTTGAGGAATCCTGCACAAGGACTTCTGAGTCCCTTTGCACCTGTTTTTTGTATTTACTCTCCATTTAGAAAACAGTCAACCCTTTCATTTCTTCTACCAAAGTGCATGATCATACACTTCCCCACACTGTATTCTAGCTGCCGCTGTCTTGCCCATTATGCTAATCTAAGTCCTTCTATATTTCTTCAAATCATTCTAACAGTCTGTTAGACAAGATATTCTCTTGAGAAAACCATTCTGACTACAGCCTATTTATCATGTGCCTCCAAGTACCCTGAGACCTCATCCTAAGTAAGTGACTCCAACATTTTCCCAACCACTATAACTGGCCTATAGTTTCCTTTGTTCTGCCCTTTCCCTTCTTAAAGAGTGGAGTGATATTTGCAATTTTCCAGTCTTCCAGAACCATTCCAGAATATAGTGATTCTTGTAAGATCATTAACAATTTATCCCTAATTGGCTGAATCAATTCAATTAAAATGAAGATTCTTCCTAAATTTTTATATCTTTTTCAAGCCTTACCTATTTTTATTCCTAAGACCTACTTTGATTCTTTAGATTCAATTTTAACATCTTATATTTGGAATATTAAACAAGCTCGTTTAAGTAAAGTTTACCTACAAAGAAATAAAGAGATGGGTGGATTAGCCCTACCCAATATTAGGTTTTACCATTGGTCTGCCAATATAAGGAATATTACTTTCTGGTCCTATTATACTTATCGTAAAGATTGCCCATCATGGGTCTCCTTAGAAGTTAATTCTGTAAAAAAATTTCTCTATTGTCTCTCTTCTTGGATCATACTCTTCTTTTTCAGCAAATAAAATAATAGATAACATAATTGTTAAGCAAACTTCCAAGGATTTGGGCTCAATTTAGGAAATTTTTTGGTTTAGCGAATTTTTCATTATCATCTCCCATTCTCCTTAATTATTTTTTTTTTATCCTTTCCATGACTGACAAAGTCTTTAAAGATTGGGATGAACTAGGTATTAAGTGCTTTTGGGACCTGTTTATCTCAGGATCTCTTGCTTCATTTGACCAATTGTCAAATAAATTTGCACTCCCAAAAAACACATTTTTACAGATACCTTCATATTAGAGATTTCCACCGTTTCCAATTAACTACTTTTCCTATAGGTCCTGATAAAAATTTACTGGACAATCTTTTAAATTTAAAACCTTTTGTTAATGGTTCTATTACTGGTATCTATAACTTGTTGATCGATTCTAGACAAGACTTTTTAGATAAAATAAAAAAAGCTTGGGAGGATGACCTAAATTGTCAGATTTCTGATGATAGATGGAATAAAATTCTTAAACGGGTTAATAAATCACCTTTCTGTGCTCGTCATTCTCTTCTATAATTTAAAGTGGTTCATAGAGCTTACATTTCTAAACAGAAGCTGTCCAGTTTTTACCCGAATGTTTCTCCGCTTTGTAATAAATGCAACTCTGCTGATGCCTCTTTAATTCATATGTTTTGGTTTTGGCAGGAAGTATTTCATACCTTCTCACAACTTTATTGGGTCCAATTTGATCCAAATCCCCTTACTGCCTTGTTTGGTATTATTGCAAATGAAGATATAACTTTAAATACTCCTAACCTACAGGTTTTAGTTTTTACCTCTCTTTTAGCAAGAAGAGCAATCTTGCTTAAATGGAAAGAGTCTACCCTTCCTACACATCATCTATGGCTACGTGATATTATGTCTTATTTAAATTTAGAAAAGATCCGCTGCTCAGTCTTAAATTCAAAACAATCTTTTTATGATATCTGGGGACCTTTCCTAAATTACTTTTCCAATTTATAAAGTTTAACAGTGCACAGACTTTTATGTATATTTTTATCTTCTCTTCTTAAGCGAATGGTTTTTTTTCTAATTATCCATTATCATCCATCAGCTTTTTTCTTTGGTAGTTGGTAGGGGGTTGACTTTCTTTTATATAAAAAATTTATTTTACGATATATGACTTATCTTTAAATTTTTGATTACAGAGTGGTATACCTTTATGTGTTATGCTATAACATTTTGATCAATTTTATTACAATATATGAATGTACACAAGTTATGTTGAGATGTATCTATGTGTTGCACTCTGTAAATCTTGTTTTTTTTCTTCTGAATAAAAAATATTGTAAAAAGAAAAAGAAAGAACAATTCCTCCACGATCTCTTCAGCCACCACTTTCAGAACTCTGGAGTGTACACCATCTGGTCCAGTTGACTTACCTACCTTCAGACCTTTCAGTTTCCCAAGAATCTTCTCTCGAGTTATAGTAACTTCACACACTTCATGACCCCGATACCTGAAACTTCCACCATACTGCTAGTGTCTTCCACAGTGAAGACTGATACAAAATACTTATTCGTTTCACCTGCAATTTCTTTGCCCCCTATTACTAAATCTCCTGCATCATTTTCCAGTGGTTCGATATCCACTCTCACCTCCCTTTTACTTTATGCATCTAAAGAAATTTTTGATATCTTCTTTATTATTATTAGCTATCTTACTTTCATATTCCATCTTTACATTCTTAATGATTTTTTTGTTGCCTTTCTGTTGGTTTTTGAAAGTTTCCCAATCCTCTAACTTCCCACTAATTTTTGCTCTATTATATGCCCTCTCTTTGGCTTTAATGTTGGCTTTGACTTCTCTTGTTAGCCACGGTTATGTCATATTTCCTTTAGAATACTTATTCCTCTAATGTCCATAATATGAACATGTACAACTCTTAGGTAAATGCATACAAGTAATTGCAATAATAAAATCTTAATTATTATTCAATTTGAGTTTCAAACAAAATCATTTTGTTAACTACTTGGTAAGCACATTGAAAGCAGAAAATTCACCAAGTCTAGAAACATAGAAAATAGGTGCAGGAATAGGCCATTCGGCCCTTCGAGCCTGCACCGCCATTCAGTATGATCATGGCTGATCATCCAACTCAGAACCCTGTACCTGCTTTCTCTCCATACCCCCGATCCCTTTAGCCACAAGGGCCATATCTAACTTCCTCTTAAATATAGCCAATGAACCGGCCTCAACTGTTTCCTGTGGCAGAGAATTCCACAGATTCACCACTCTCTGTGTGAAGAAGTTTTTCCTCATCTCGGTCCTAAAAGGCTTCCCCTTTATCCTTAAACTGTGACCCCTCGTTCTGGACTTCCCCAACATCGGAAACAATCTTCCTGCATCTAGCCTGTCCAATCCCTTTAGAATTTTATACGTTTCAATAAGATCCCCCCCTCAATCTTCTAAATTCCAGTGAGTATAAGCCTAGTCGATCCAGTCTTTCTTCATATGAAAGTCCTGCCATCCCAGGAATCAATCTGGTGAACCTTCTCTGTACTCCCTCTATGGCAAGAATGTCTTTCCTCAGATTAGGGGACCAAAACTGCACACAATATTCTAGGTGCGGTCTCACCAAGGCCTTGTACAACTGCAATAGAACCTCCCTGCTCCTGTACTCAAATCCTTTTGCTATGAATGCCAACATACCATTTGCCTTTTTCACCGCCTGCTGTACCTGCATGCCCACCTTCAATGACTGGTGTACAATGACACCCAGGTCTTTTCCTAATCGGCCACCGTTCAGATAATAATCTGTTTTCCTGTTCTTGCAACCAAAGTGGATAACCTCACAATTATCCACATTAAATTGCATCTGCCATGAATTTGCCCACTCACCTAACCTATCCAAGTCACCCTGCATCCTCTTAGCATCCTCCTCACAGCTAACACCGCCGCCCAGCTTTGTGTCATCCGCAAACTTGGAGATGCTGCATTTAATTCCCTCGTCTAAATCATTAATATATATTGTAAACAACTGGGGTCCCAGCACTGAGCCTTGCGGTACCCCACTAGTCACTGCCTGCCATTCTGAAAAGGTCCCGTTTACTCCCACTCTTTGCTTCCTGTCTGCCAACCAATTCTCTATCTACATCAATACCATACCCCCAATACCATGTGCTTTAAGTTTGCACACTAATCTCCTGTGTGGGACCTTGTCAAAAGCCTTTTGAAAATCTAAATATACCACATCCACTGGCTCTCCCCATCCACTCTACTAATTACATCTTCAAAAAATTTTATAAGATTCGTCAGACATGATTTTCCTTTCACAAATCCATGCTGACTTTGTCCGATGATTTCACCTCTTTCCAAATGTGCTGTTATCACATCTTTGATAACCGACTCTAGCATTTTCCCCACCACCGATGTCAGACTAACTGGCCTATAATTCCCCGGTTTCTCTCTCCCTCCTTTTTTAAAAAGTGGGGTTACATTAGCCACCCTCCAATCCTCAGAAACTAATCCAGAATTTAAGGAGTTTTGAAAAATTATCACTAATGCATCCACTATTTCTTGGGCTACTTCTTTAAGCACTCTGGGATGCAGAACATCTGGCCCTGGGGATTTATCTGCCTTTAATCCCTTCAATTTACCTAACACCACTTCCCTACTAACATGTATTTCCCTCAGTTCCTCCATCTCACTAGTCTAAACACAATATTCTGCAGATGCTGAAAATCCAGAATAACACACACAAGATGCTGCAGGAACTCAGCAGATCAGGCAGCATCTGTGGAGAGGAATAAAGAGTCAATATTTCAGGTCGAGACATTCACTAAGCAATATTAGACATGTACTATTTAGAACAAGTCTTTAAAAGGAGTTAGAAGGTGAATATGTTTTGATCAAAGTCTGGGTCCAAATTCTATTTTATAAACCAAAACAAAAAGAAATTTGAAGTTTGGTTTATATTTGAATGAAACCAAACAAACATATCAATAGGCATGACTGAAATTATTTCCAGAAAACATCAACAATTTTCACACCAATTCTGCTGACATAGGTTTAATTTGTTTCATGCAATTAAGGAAGTTCCAGTCAAAATGCAACTTGGGCACATAGAAATTTCTGTGATGAATTTTCATGATGGTAAAGGACAGCATCTACAAAGTCATGGAAAGCTAAGCACAGCTGCATCTCCATCTGCTATGGGAAATATAATGGATGGCAAGGACTGCTGAGAGGATCATCAGGATCCCTCTTCCACCCATCAGAGATATTTTTCAAGTGTACTGCGTATACAGGGCCCTTAGCATTTTCAGGGATCCCTCCCATCCATCCAACAATCTCTTTGACCCTCTACCATCAGGCGGGAGGTACCGTAGCATTAGGGCAAGAACTGTTAGGATGAGAAACAGCTTTTTCCACAAGGCTTTAAGACTATTGAACTCTCTGCCGCCTCCCTGATCTGATCACCTATGAAGCACCAGTAGTGTTTCACTGTTTACTTTTAAACTGGAATCGTATATACACCTTAAAATAATACACTTTGTTAAAGTAATATTACCACAAATAAATTGTGTTATGTGTGTAACTTATATGTACTTCGCTGTGCACTTTGGTCTGGAAAAACATTGTTCAGTTTGGTGGCATACATGGTTGAATGACAATAAACTTGACCAAAACTCAATATGATCAACTGGGTTTCCACATTTTGGAAATCTAGCTAAATTTCCATGCAATCTTACAAGTATTTACTACTCTGTATAGGAAAGTCCTAACAAAAAAAAGACAAAATTATTTTCAGTCACGTTACAATCATTCCATGGAAAATACTTTTTCAGTTTTTCCTTTTTCCACCCAAACATGCATGATCCAAGTAACTGCTTCAAACCTATATTTTTCGGCCATGATCGTAGCAAAAGCAGATTAAATGATACTTCTCCCACCTCCACCCCTCTTTCACCACCCCCCAGTTTCAGTGCAGTCTGCGGTACCTCACTGTGTGAAAAGTGGTTGATACTTTACCAACTCAAAAGCATCTTTTTGCTTGTAAAGTACATGGGAAAGACTAATGGGCTACACATACAGGTTTCCCCCCGTAATCCGAAGGTGAAGCATTCCTATGAAACTGTTTGTAATTCGAAATGTCGTAAAGCAAAGAAGCAATTACCACTAATTTATATGGGAAAATTTTTTGAGCGTTCCCAGACCCAAAAAAATAACCTACCAAATCAAAGCAAATAACACATAAAAACTAAAATAACACTAACATATAGTAAAAGGAGGAATGATATAATAAATTTGCACCCTATATAAAGTAGAAATATGGTAGGTACGGTGTAGTTTCACTTAGCAAACTCGGGAAGGCAGCGAACCAAAATCGATTTGGAGAAAAAAAAACGGCACGTACACGCATATGCACACAACTGCCCACACAAGACTTCACGGTCATTGTAGTCTTTCTCGGGGTAAACACACGTATAAAGCGGGCGTCTTTTTTTCGTAAAAGTGAAAATCCTCTGTGGTTAGCGAAAACAGGTACTAAGTCTTTCATAACAGCCAGTTGTCGTAAATCGAATGTTCGAAAAGCGGGGGCCACCTGTACACAAATTCTTGCCTTATTATTTCTGTCCTTGCAATGTAACACTGCACAAATCTGACAGAGGAGATCATGAACAATAATAAACTTACAATTTGCATGTAAAATAACCATCCCGCCCTCCAAAATTTAAGTTAAAATGTTCATAAAGAAAAGAAAAACTGCTTCCCCCTGTGAACAGGAAGTGCAAATAGTATGCAGCCACCGATCCCAGGGGATCATGGGTTTGTGCCTCTGGTGGACTGTGTCCTCTCCAGGGCGCAAGCCTGGGCAGGAAGATTTGAAGAACCTGCTGTTGCCCATGCAGCAGGCTCTCTCTCTCCACGTCACTGATGTAGTCCAAGGAAACAGCTTGGCACCAGTGTCATAGCAGAGTTTGCCAGAGTCAAGTTGTAAACAACATCAAACTGCCTTAGGGACCCCAGCTCTGCCCACGGGTGGGTATGGCCGCAAGGCAGCAGAGGTTTAAAAATCGGAGTTTTCCTTCTCCAAGCAAATAAAGCACAAGTTAACAGCATGCCACAATTCCTTGGAATCACAATGCACAAGGCAAAAGTGTGATAAAACTGAAAGGAAACAACTTATTGTGAAAATGGAGGTAGATCAAAAGTAACAGTGAATGCTAATATCATGACACAAAAGGAGGCATTTGACCTGTCAATCTTGGACGGACGGACGGACAGACGCACACACGTACACACACACAGTATTCCATAGACAGAAAGCTACAGATTAGAACTAGTCAAGTAGAAATGTTTCGCTTATCCAAAATTTTAATAACCTGCCCCTCTAGTCCCGGATCATCCACTAATAACAACATTGTCTCTATCCTGTTAACTAACTAAACCAAACACGATCTTATGGACCAAAATTTCCTCAACCTTTCCATTTCAAGAAACACATATGCAAATTTTCCAGTCTAACCTTATAGCTGAAACTTAATATCCTTAGAAACCTTTAAGTACACATTTTCTGCACCCTCTAGGTTCTTCACAAAATGTGATGGACCAGATTTGGATATCAAATTCCAGTTCTGAACTAACTAGTACTTTATACAAGTTTATCATAACTATAAACTCCATTCTTCTATTTATCCAAAGCATTTTTCTAATCATTTTCTCAACTAGCAAAGCCATTTAAGAATTTATGCAGATATAGTATATCCTGTTGCCTTTGCCCCTGAACACTTTCAGAAACGCACCATTTAACCCAAGTTATAGAACACAGAAATCTACAACACATTACAGGCCCTTCAGCCAACAATGTTGTGCCAATTATGTAACCTACTCTAGAAACTGTCTAGAATTTCCCTAGTGCATAGCCCTCTAGTTTTCTAAGCTCCATGTACCTATCTAAGAGGCTCTTAAAAGACCCTATTGTATCCGCTTCCACCACCGCTGGCACTACATTCCACACACCCCCAGCTCTCTGTGGAAAAGCTTACCCCTGACATCCCCTCAGTACCCATTTCCAAGCACCTTAAAACTATGTCCCCTCGTGTTAGCCATTTCAGCCCAGGGAAAAAGCCTCTGGCTATCCACATGATCAATGCCCCTCATCATCTTATACACCTCTATCAAGTCACTTTTCATCCTCTGTCACTCCAAGGAGAAAAGGCTAAGTTCACTCAACCTATTCTCATAAAGTATGCCCCCCAATCCAGGCAACATCCTTGTAGATCTCCTCTGCACTCTCTTCATCCTTTCTGTACTATTCACATCCTTCCTGTAGAGAGGTAACCAGAAATGAACACAGTACTCCAAGTAGGGTCTGACCAAGGTCTTGTATAGCTGTAACATTACCTCATGGCTCTTCAACTCAATCCCATGGTTGATGAATGCCAACACATCATACGCCTTCTTAATAACACTGTCGACCTGTGCAGCAACTTTGAGTGTCCTATTGACACAGATCCCAGATCTCTCAGATCCTCCACATTGCCAAGAGTCTTACCGCTAATATTATATTGTCTTCAAATTGGACCTACCCAAATGAACCACTTCACACTTATCTCTGTTGAAGTCCATCTGCCACTTCTCAGCCCAGTTCTGCATCCTGTCGATATCCCACTGTAACCTCTGACAGGCCTCCACACTATCCACAATACCACCAACCTTTGTGTCATCAGCAGACTTACTAACCCACCCTTCTACTTCTTCATCCTGGTCATTTATAAAAATCACAAAGACGAGGGGTCCCAAAACAGATCTCTGCAGAACACCACTGGTCACGACCTCCATGCAGAATACGAACCATCTATAACCACCCTTTGCCTTCTGTGGGCAAGTCAATTCTGGATCCACAAACCAAGGTCTCCTTGGATCTCATGCCTCCTTTCTTTCTGAAGAAGCCTTGCATGGGGAACCTTATGTTGTCTCACCTTATTCTTTTTTACAAAAATACATAATGTCAGAAAAAAATCATATCTTATGAAATAATATTTGAAGTTTGTCAAAGAATAAGACACTATTTCTTCAAAGAAATCTAATAATCTTGCATTTTCTGGGCTTATATGCTGAACAAGTGACTCTGGATTTCAATGACTAGCTCCTATTAATCATTTTGTTTTACACACCATCAACAATATCATCTCAAAACATAGGACCAGCTGGCAGAAGAATTATGATATCTCAAATTAAAAACAGAAATGCAAGTGGAACTTCAACAGTATCAGACTCAATAGGACAAATTGCCTGATTTTGCCCCTATGTATCATCTATGCAAAAAGAATAGGCTAGGCATTTGAGATCAATTACCTATTTAAATTGCTTTCTTCTGGAACTCCCTATTAACTCTATATGGTTCAAATATCTGAAAATCCCTTTTCTACACCTTACCACCAGATATGTAAAAGGGAAAGAGCTCAACCCATTGCTTTCTTATACAGATAGTTTCTTCATCTCCATTTTCAAGATCAACAAGTGCCCTCTTTCCTTGAATCTTAGATTCTAGTTTTTAACTTTTCAACTAAAAATCTTCACTCAAGAACGAACAGAATTATCAATTCAGATACGTTAATGGTCTCAAATGCTTCGCCTGTTCTTTTTGCATAGATGCTGTCCAAGTTTCACTGCATTTCCAGTATTTTCTGTTTTCAATCTGAGTTATCATTACTCTTCTACCACTCGGTCCCAAGTTTCCAGGTAACATTGTTGAGGATGCAAAAAAATGGCTGAAACCCTGAGATACCTGTTGCAGTGTATAAACCTAGAATATACAAGATGACTAGGTTTTCTTTGGAAAAAAAGTGCTTAGTGCTTCTCTAAACTTTAATATCTATGAAGAGGAACAGCTTAGGAGGAGACAATGGTGCCTAACGGCGACTCCTTGCTTGCATCTTCAGAAACAGCTCTATTTCCATCTTAAATATCCCTACTTTCCCCTTTCAGGATTCTTTTGAAGACTCCGACCTGGAATTACACGCGGACTTCGGTTCTTTGCGGATATGGGACCCGCTCTCGGAATTTCACGACTGGCCATTATTCAATATGCCAAGGATGCGACCTAAGAGATTAGCTCGCCTTCAGAGTTCCGGGATCTCATGGCTCTGAAGATGGGTGGCATCCCAGCAGGAAATCAGTGTGTCATGGGAGATGGAAGATCTCTGGCTGTGTGCCCAGAGACCCAACATCTTTGGACACAGAGCTCAGAAAAAGCGACACAAGGAACTTTTAACATCGTAAATCAGCATGTTGTTTGTTATGTCTCACCTCTTGCTGTAAAGCAGAGACACCTCTTGCTCCCTTATTAGGGAGAGAAAGAGAGAGCTTGTAGTACGTCAAATACCAGGTGAACGAGCAGTCTTTGGGGTACCACAAGTCTATGTCTTTGCTGGTGCTTTCCTGCACACTTGAGTGCTTGGTGGTGGGTGCCGATGCTTTTTTTTTGCTGGTGGGGTAGGGGGGTTTGTTGCTTTGCTGCTGCTTACGCGTGGGAGGAAAGCTGGGGGGGGGGCTGGGAGGTTCTAACACTCAACTATCATTCATTTTTTGGGGGCACTCCTCTGTTTTTGTGGATGGTTGTGAAGAAAAAGCATTTCAGGATGTATATTGGATACACTGAAACATCTAATAAGCAGTATGAATATACTTCAGTGTACATATCAGGGACATGCAGAAGCAATTACTTAAAATGTAAATATTTATTCCTTTCCCTCCCACCACCATGCAACTTGTATGGCAAAACACAATATTAACATTTTTTTCCCCAATGCTGTGTGAAAGGGCAATTCAGCACCACAGTAGTGTAGTGGTTAGCGCATATTACAGCTTGAAACATTTCAGAGTTCAATTCCGTGGCGTTCAGTAAGGAGTCTCTGTACATCCTTCCTGTGGAATGCATGGGTTGTCTCCGGGTCCTCCGGTTTCCTCTCACAGTTCAAAGTGTACCCGGTAGGTTAATTGGTTATTGTAATTTGTCCCATGATTAGGTTAGGATTAATCTGGTTTGTCGGGGTTGCTGCAGTAGTATGGCTCAAAGGGCTGGAGAGACCGACTCTGTACTCTATCACTAACTAACTAAATAAATAAGTAAATAGATAGAATCTGTTTCAATCCGACTTGCAATAAATTCTTTGCACAACTGGATAAATTTCTTATAAGTAAATGACACTTCATTCAGAAATTTAACTGACAGTGAGACTGGTGTAATCTTCTCCAAGAATCATACCTGAACAAAACTTAACAGAAAGACTGTCTGATTTGAACATCAGGGACCATATCCACATCCCTGTGTGATTACACCGCCAGCTTACTCCCCACCCTCAACTTCACCACAACCATTCTGGTAGGACATGCAAAGCACTGGTCTGATTGAGCCAAAGGCCAGAAAGAGATTGTAAATTGTTTGCTTTTGAATTATATACAAGATTTTTTTAAAAAAGCAAAGCTCCCAACTTACACACAAGACCAAACAAAATTTCCCACTAAATGTTTGCTCCACAGGTACATGGCAAGTCTAGAGGCCAAATTTCTCAAGTTTTACTGAGGCTCCAACCTTGGGCTACTAGAGTCCTAGTGTAGAAGCAGGCAAATCAATATTGTTATCCTTCATTACCTATATCCAATCATGTTCCACATAAATACTGTCAGCACCACTTAGCTACTGTGTCACTAGAGAATACACCATGAGAAATAACACAAAAAATCCTCAAGTGGCAGTCTATCAAGATGCATACTACACAGATTAGGTCACGGGCACTTTTAGCCTTTGTTTCTTGATGAATACTGTATCCTCCAGAGCTAATATTAAAACCTCACCCAGCTGACAATAATCACTCAATTTTGAGCATATTCAGAACAAACCCTTCCCCTATTCAAACAGTTTTAAACAAATTTAAAGCAAAACTTGGGCCCTTTGGCAAGAAATTGTGTTAAATACACCACTACCCCAGAAAGTCTCCAGGAACAAATTAATCACTGGGTACATTCCTCATGGTTGCAAATGCATCTGGGTTAGATTCATTACAATAGGCCTAAGTCAAAACAACATGCTTCATGCTTGAGGTGTTGAATCCAAAGCAGTTACACCAATCAAATTCTTATGATCTGTTAATCTAATAACACAAGCAGAAGCCTCAAATGTAGTTCTCAATGAAAATAAAACATCAGACATTCGAACAGGTACTAAACAAACCAGTCCATTTGGAAGAATGTCAACAATGAAAATACATCACAGCTTTTTTTTCCTCTTTTGAGCCAGAGGAGCCAACACTTTTGATGGCTATTATACCACCATCAGGAACACTTACTGTGCCATTCCATGCCCACACTTTGGAAAGTCTGATCACTTAGCTGTAATTATATCCCCAGCATATAGACAGATACTAAAAACCGCAGCACTAATGCTGAGGACAATGAAAGCATTGTCAGGGGAGGCTTACAGGACTGCTTTGAGTTGATCAACTGGACAATATTCAGGGATTCATCAATGAATATGAATGAATATGCCACAGCTGTCATCGACTTGTGTGTGGATGAGTGTGCTCCTTTGAGGACGTACTGGACTGATCTGTAGCATTCATGACTGGTGATCTAGAACTATACAAGAAGTCCAGGTGTTATCTTTGGAAGGCTATGATAAGAATGAAAAAACAATTCAAACTGAGGTTACAGATTAAATTACATGCACGACAGCTCTAGCAGGGTTAACCCCTGAAGCGAAAACTATCATAAATGGCTGTGATGCTTCATTGCCAGAGGAGCTCAATGCCTTTCATACACACTTCACAAGGGAGGATAAAGCTACACCTGTGCAAATTCCTGCAGCACCTGCAATCTGTCTCAGAGTCTGACATCAGAACATCCTCCAAGAGCGTGAACCCTCGCAAGTCATCAGGCCTTAATGGGGTGCCTGATAGGACTCCAAAAACCTACACCAACCAACTGGCAGGAGTGCTCAAGGACACCTTCAATCTCTCACTGATGCTGTTGGAGGTTCCCTCCTGCTACAAAAGGGCAACAATCATACCAGTGCTGAGGATGAAACGTGGGGTGAACTGCCTCAACTACTATTGTCCAGTGGCTCTCACTTCTACTGTGATGAAGTGCTTTGAGAGGTTGGTCATGACTACAATCAACTCCTGCCTAAGTAAGGACCTGGATCTGTTGCAATTTGCCTATCGCCACAATAGGCTTACAGCAGATGCAATCACACTGGCTCTCCACTTGGCCATGGATCACCTGGACAATAGCAAACATGTCAGGCTGCTGTTTATTGATCACAGCTCAGTGTTCAATCTAAATTCTATCAACAAGCTGAAAACCTGGGCCTCTGTAACTCCCTCTGCAATTGGATCATTGACATTCTTACCGAGAGACCACAGTCAGTGCAGATCGAAAGTAATACCTCCTCACTGACAATCAACACTAGCACAGCTCAAGAGTGGTGCTTAGCCCACTGCTCTACTCTCTCTACATCCACAATTACGTGGCTAGGCACAGCTCAAACGCCATCTATAAATCTGCAGACAACTATCGTTAGCAGAATTTCAAACAGCGACGAGGAGGCATACAGGAGTGAGAGAGATAAGCTGGTTGAGTGGTGTCATAACAACAACCTTGCCTCAACATCAGTAAGACCAAGGAACTGATTATGAACTTCAGAAAGGGGAAGTTGAGAGAACACACACCTGTTGTCATCACGGGATCAGCAGTGGAAATGATGAGCAGTTTCAAGTTCCTGGTTATCACTATTTCTGAAGATCTATCCTGGGCCCAACATATCGATGCAATTACAAAGAAGGCATAACAGCGGCTATATTTCATCAGGAGTTTGAAGAGACTTGGTATGTCACCAAAAGACACTCGCAAATTTCTACAGATGTACCACGGTGAGCATTCTAACTGGCTGCATCAACATCTGGTACGGAGATGGCCGCTGCACAGGATCGGAAAAAGCTGAAGGAAGTTGTAAACTCAGCCAGCTCCATCATGAGCACTAGCCTCCCATGCATTGAGGACAATGTTTCAAAAACACATCATCTCCCAAGACATAACCTCCTCTCCTTGCTACCATCAAAGAGGTGGTACAAGAGCCTGAAGCCACACATTTGACATTTCAGGAACAGACTCTTCCCCTTCAGATTTCTGAATAGACAATGAATCCATGCACACTTACTGACTATTTTTCCTCTCTTCGTGCACTATTTAACTTAATTTTTTACATATACATATTGTAATTTTAGTTTTTTTAAATTATGTATTGCAATGCACTGCTGCAAAACATCAGATTTCACAAACATATGCCAGTAACATTAAACCTGATTTCGACTTTAATTCCTGAATCAAAGTAATTTGACCGGATGAACTACAAATTAGCATAATATCAAGACCCTAACTGTACTTATTTTGTGAAGTAACAGTAAACTGTTGTCAACACAAACGTAACACCTGCTTTCCACAATACCACAGTAAAACCAAAGATGATTTCCCAAAAAAAGGTAGTGTCTATTTAAAGCAGACAATGCACATCAAAATCTATAAACCCGATAATAACCTCACCATTTCCCCCTGATGCGCCTACTTTTTAAAACGCATAACAAGGGATTGGCATTTAACAAATCTAATTTTTTTGAACAAAATTTGAAGAAGGCAAACTTATAAAAGTGACCAGACGCGATCGGCAGAGGGCCCCTATCTGCACTCCACTGCAGCCCAGGCCGCACATCCCGGGCCTTCCCAAACGCGCGCTCCCTCCGCGCCGCCTCTGCTCCCGGCCTCGGGGCTTCCTTACGTGGTGTCCTGGTTGAAGTTGGCGAAGAGGAGCTGGCTGCTGCCACCCTCCCCGCTCTGGCTGGCCAGGTTCATCGGTCCGAGTTGTTCGCTCCCCCCCGAGGGGAGAGCGGGGGGGCGGGAAGGAGGGAGTGCGGCCCAATCCACTGAGTTCTCCCCTATTGTCCCAGTTCTAATCGTCCCGAGCTTTGTTGTGTTTCCTTAATGATCCAGCCGCCGCATCTCGCACATCGCAGCCGTCATGGTGCTCGTTCAACGGCATCCGCACTGCGCATGCGCCACTGCTCTCTTCCCACCCCCCCTTCCTCTCCCCACCAAAACATCACCAACGTTGACATCAACACAACAGTTACACAATATATTTAAAGCTGTACAAACCCGTAACGACCCCCCCCAACCAAATACTGTTACCCTGTGATTGATGTATGAGACAGAAGGAGGTAATTCAAAGCTACACCGATTCCAACATTACACCAATATGCCTGCAAATCACAACTCTTTAATTACTATGTCTATTGGAGGCTTTTGCTACTAACACGTTTTGGGCAGTGTGTGGTTTCCAGACCCCATCACACTCTGAGTGAACTTGACTTCTCTACTCATTTTACCAACTTGCTCCTCAGATGAGAAATTGATGTTCATGTCTGGGATCACGGCCCTGCCTGGCAAGGCCATCATTTACTTCCCCTTCCCAATTGCCCTTGAAATATAGATAACCAATCACCTTTTTGAACAACTGCAGTCTTTCTGGTGAAGGTTTTCTCACTGTGGTGTTGATCCTGATTTTAGATCCAGTTACATAGAACATAAAACATAGAACAATGCAGGCCCTCCACCCACGATTTTGAGCCAAACTTTTAACATCAAACTAACTCTTCTCTCCCACATAGCGCTCCATTCTTTTATCAATCATGTTCCCATCTAAACGTGCTGAATGTATCTGCCTCTACCACCATCCCTGGCAATACTTTCCACACATCCACCACTCCCTGTGTAAAAAAACTACCTCTGACATCCCTTATACTTTCCTCCAATCACCTTAAAATTATTCTCCTTTGTATTAGCCTTTTCCACCCTGGGAAGAAGTCTCTGGCTGCCCACTCTATCTACGTCTCTTACCATCTTGCCCACCTCTATCAGGTCACCTCGCATCCTCCTTTGTCCAAAGAGAAAAAGCCCTAATTCACTCAACCTTTCCTCATAAGACATGCTCTCTTATCCAGGCAACAACCTAATAAACCTCCACTGCATCCTCTCTAAAGCTTCCACGTCCATCTTATAATGAGGCAACCAGAACTGAACACAATACTCCAAGTGTGGACTAACCAAAATACTCCCCAAAGGGTTGCTCCCTTCCTGCTGCTGACTGCAATTATGTCCCATCTTGTGCCTGGCCTTCCTCACAGTCTCCTTCATGCTGCATCTAACTCTACACCAACTACCCCATCCTCTGAACCATCACTCTTGTTCCATTCCCCCTACCAAACTATTAAACCTGCCTGCAAGGATATTAGACCCCCTCAAGTTCAGGTGTAACCTGACCCTTTTTTACAGGTTATATCTTCCCCAGAAAGGAACCCAATGATTCGCAAATTTGAAACCCTGTCCTCTGCACCAGTTCTTCAACTACACATTCAACTACACATTCAATCTTATTCTTAGCCTCGATGGTGCATAGCACAGGTAACAATCCAGAGGTGTAAAGCATACCATGCCGGGAACATTAGATACAGTAGATGACCCTGGCAGACTTGCAGGTGAAGTATTTCTTCACCCGGAACAAATTCTTGGGGACCAGAAGGGTGACTGTTTGGCACCCCGACTGGTGAATGGCAAACTACTTGCCAAAGGAGCCCAGCCCCTGAACTGCACATTCAACTACCAAATCATTTGTAGTCACAGTATTTGTATGATTGATCCAGCTGGTTAATGGTGACCCTCTCGAAAGATATTGATGCTGGTGGCTCAGCAATACATTGAAAGTTAGGAGGTTGTAGCTGAACATGCTCTTACCAAGGATAGTCATTGATTGACACCTTCTATTAAAACTTCAGCAAATGGGGCAGTCCTCACCTACATTCTGCAAGACAGAAACAGATTATTTGGAATCAAGAATTTTGAACAAATAAATCCAATTATATAGCAATGAGAGATGGATTGGTTACTTCAGAGTGTGTAACTGGCCAATATTGGAAGAAAATCTAAACAAAGAACATATCCATTTGTAGCTAACGAAGGAGCTAAACCTTATTATTAAATTAAAACATGAGCTTTATAATATTGCCAAGAAGTTTAGTGAGCTTTCATTTACATTTCATGGGATCTGAAACCTCTTTCAATGAAAATAAACAACCTTGACCAGTGTGACTATATCATTGAGGGAGCACAATATCAGAGGATTAGACCATGCAGAGGTATCTGGAAGGCATATTAAAGGAATGAGTAAAATATTTAACAATTTGATCTTGTATATTTGGCAAGCTCATTTGGTGGGCTGTGTATTTTGTTATTTGTGCAGAAGGAATGATCAGTTACTGGGATACCAACACAGGATTCTTGATTGGTCAGGGCATGAAGGGATACGGGGAGAAAGCAGGAGACTGGGGTTTAGAGGGAAAACAGATCAGCCATGATGAAATGGTGAAGCAGACTCGATGAGCCAAATGGCCTAATTCTGCTCCTAGATCTTACAGAACGGTGTCAATATTATGTCTCTTTTATCATTTGTACCGGGGTAAGCATTGTAAAGAGTCAAGATTTAACACTTATTTGTAATTATTACTCAGGATGGAGAAGCCTTTCTGATCTGCAATGCTCGTGATGGAGGAGCTCCAAATTTCCTTTGATGATGCAAATTCAACAAACTGAATGAATAAGTAGACCGAAAGGGGAAATTATATTGTCAAATCTTGAAAGGTCATTTTATACTGCTAGAATGCCAAACTAACAACTGCAACTTTTCCTGGTGGCGGGGAAAAAGCTTTGATGAATTTCCTTTACCTGTTTGGTAGGTACTACACATTTCATTCTTGGATTGCAGCAGAATACATTTGGGTGTGGCTTTCTGATGAACGAGACAAAAATCCCTTCAATATCTTTAAAGCTTCATTCAAGGAAGGAAGTAGGGAATAAAAACACAAAATGCTGGCAGAACTCAGCAGGCCAGACAGCACCTATGGGAGGAGGTAGTGACGACGTTTCGGGCCGAAACCCTTCATCAGGAGTCAGGAATTAGGGAGTTTTCTGCAATGTTACTTCAGTGGTGCCTGCAAATGCTTAAGTGTCTTTGTGTCTTTGTTGCTTGAATGAGAATGAGGCCATGGAAAACAAAGAACTGCTCTCCTCATCACATCATTCATGTCTTCATATCCATTATAGTTATAGTCCCTATAAAAAATTATTCAACCCCCCCAGAAGTTTTACTGTTTTACAACATTGAATCATAATGAATTTGTTTTTTTTGACACTGATCAACAGAAAAAAACTCGCATCAAAGTAAAAAGAGATCTCTACAAAGTGATTTAAGTAAATTACAAATATAAAACACAAATTAATCAATTGCATAAGTATTTGACCCCTCTAATACGACACATCAAATCATCACTGGTGCAGCCAATTGGTTTTACAAGTCATATAATTAGTTAAGGTGCCCTGCAGCAGGACCTGGACAATATCCAGGCTTGGGCTAACAAGTGGCAAGTAACATTCAAACCATGCAAGTGCCAGGCAATGACCATCTCCAACAAGAGAGACTCTAACCATCGTCCCTTGACATTCAGTGGCATCACTGAATCGGCTACTACCAACATCCTGGGGGTTACCATTGACAGGAAACTGAACTGGTCTAGCCATATAAACACCGTGACTACCAGAATAGGTCAAAGGCCAGGAATCCTGTGGCCTGTAATTCACCTCCTGACTCCCCAAAGTCTGTCCACCAACTACACGGCTCAGATCAGGAGTGTAATGGAATGCTCAGCACTTGCCTGGATGAGTGCAGCTCCATCAACACTCAAGAAGCTTGACACCATCCAGCACAAGGCAGCCCACTTGATTGGTACCCCTTCCACAAGCATCCAATACCTCCATCATCGACGAACAGTTGCAGCAATGTGTACTTTCCTAAGGCAGCACCTTCCAGACCCACAACCACTACAACCTAGGATGAGAACAGCAGATACCAGGAAACACCACCACTTGGAAATCCCCCTCCAAATCACTCACCATCCTGACTTGGAAACATATCACCGTTCCTTCATTCTCGCAAGGTCAAAATCATGGAATTCCCTTCCTAACAGCACTGTGGACCTCAGGGACTGCAGCGATTCAAGAAGGCAGCTCATCACCACCTTCTCGTATTTCCAGTACGACACTTACATTTAATTAACACATCATTAAATCTTAAAGTGCCTTTAAAACATTCAGTTAATGGTTGTAATACTTTGAGAAGAACATATACTGTACATTCAGCCCAAAGGGATGTTCTTTCAAGAAGAAACAGGTATCCTAAATCACTTAATAACCAAGGCAGTGCAGTCATTGTTCTTTGCCAATCCACCCAAAGTTCTTTTCTCTTTCCATCAGTGGTAAGATCTCAGGAAGATCCCAAACTATATTGGAGCTGGCTTTGAGCAAGAAACTCAAGGCCAGCCCCAACGGTGGCATTGACTGACACTCACCAGAATCATAGATCTCAGTTACTGCGGTGTATCCTCATTACTCCGTGTTGAAACTCGACTGGTCAAGTTGGATAAATTGTTAGTTTGGATGCTACTAGGCATCCACTTCTCCTGTACCTAGCAGGAAACTGTTTGCTCACTCCAATGTCCTTGTTGACCCCACTGCTAAGCTCTGCAAGTTGTATGTGCCACAGTGAGTGTGTTTGTAGCAGCAGTACAACCTATCACAAGGCAAATCCAGTGCGACACCAAGTACTTTACAGTGGCAACGTGGCCATACAGAGAACATTCTAGATCCTTTCTCTACTGCTTACATTTTCCTTTGATGCCCGCAACTTTCCAGGTGTCTGCTATACAATGTCAGAAAGAATGTACATGCAATCAATGTTCATTGTCATGTGACTTATTTTTTAATCTGCATGAGCAGAACACTCTAATGCTGAGGGAGCACGCTGGAAAACATAAGGTGAGAATGGAGGTTCTATCTGTGGTTGAGCATGGACTCCATTCTTAATTTGATGGCTTCTAAATGAAACTGCTTCATGCATTTATTTTAATTCCCAATATAAAGCTTTCAGATAGTGCTGGTTTTGGGTCATTCTAAGACAAATTGATGTTGTGCAATAAACAAGATAGTAATCCTTCCTCAAACAAGAGGAAATCTACAGATGCTGGAAGTCCAAGCAACACACACAAAATGCTGAAGGATCTCAGTAGGCCAGGCAGCATCTATGGAAAGGAGTACAGTCAACATTTCAGGCCGAAACCCTTCATCGGGACTAAAACAAAGATGAGGAGTCAGACTAAGAAAGTGTGGGAGATGGGAGGAAGAACCATAAGGTGATAGGTGAGACTGGGAGGCTGGGGGAGGGCTAAGTAAAGAGCTGGAAAGTTGATTGGTGAAAGAGATACAGGGCTGGAGAAGGGGGAATCTGATAGGAGAGGACAGAAGGCCATGGAAGAAAGAAAAGGGGAGAGGAGCACCAGAAGGAGGTGATAAAGAGATAAGGTGAGAGAGCAAAATGGAAATGGAGAGTGGTGAAGAGGTGGATAGGCATTACCTAAAGTTTGAAAATTTGATGTTCATGCCATCTGGTTGGAGGCTACCCAGGCAGAAAATAAGGTGTTGTTCCTCCAACCTCAGCGTGGCCTCATCACAACAGTAGAGGAGATCATGGACCATAAAACCATTAGACATAGGAGCAGAATTAGGCCATTCAGCCCATCAAGTCTGCTCCGTCATTCCATCACGGCTGATGCTGGATCCCACTCAACCCCATACACCCACCTTCTCACCATATCCTTTGATGCCCTGACCAATCAGGAAACAATCAACTTGCACCTTATATATACCCACGGACTTGGCTTCCATCGTACTCTGTGGCAGAGCATTCCACAGATTTACGACCCTCTGGCTAAAATTCCTCCTTACCTCTGTTCTAAAGGGTCACCCCTCAATTTTGAGGCTGTGCCCTCTAGTTCTGGATACCCCCATCATAGGAAGCATCCTCACCACATCCACCCTATCTAGTCCTTTCAACATTTGGCAGATTTCAATGAGATCCACCCCCCCCCCCCCCCCCCACATCACCCTCCTGCCGCATTCTTCTAAATCCCAGTAAGTACAGGCCCAAAGCTGCCAAATGCTCCTCATATGTTAAAGCTTTCATTCCCAGAATCATCCTCTGGATTCTCTCCAATAACAACACATCCTTTCTGAGATATGGTCCCCAAAACTGTTGACAATACTCAAAGTGTGACCTGACTAGCTTCTTATAAAGGCTCAGCATTACTTCCTTGCTTTTATATTCTATTCCCCTTGAAATAAATGCCAATATTGCATTTGCATTTTTTAACACAGACTACTCAACCTGTGAATTAACCTTCTGGGAGTCAGAATCAGAATCAGGTTTATCATCACCGGCATGTGATGTGAAATTTGTTAACTTAGCAGCAGCAGTTCAATGCAATACATAATCTAGCAGAGAGAGAAAAAAATAATAAATAAAATAAAACATAAGAAATAAACAAGTAAATCAATTATGTATATTGAATAGATTATTTAAAATGTGCAAAAACAGAAATACTACATATTAAAAAAGTGAGGTAATGACCAAAGCTTCAAAGTCCAATCAGATGGCAGAGGGCAAGAAACTGTTCCTGAATCTCTGAGTGTGTGCCTTCAGGCTTCTGTATCTCCTACCTGATGGTAACAGTGAGAAAAGTGCATGCCTTTCTGAGACACTGCTCCCTAAAGATGTCCTGGGTACTTTGTAGGCTAGTGCCCAAGATGGAGCTGACTAGATTTACAACCTTCTGCAGCTTCTTTCGGTCCCGTGCAGTAGCTCCTCCATACCAGACAGTGATTCAGCCTGTCAGAATGCTCTCCACGCACAAGAACTTCCAAGTCCCTCTGCACCTCTGATGTTTGAACCTTCTCCCTCTTAGATAATAGTCCACACTATTGTTCCTTTTACCAAAATGCATTATCATACATTTCCCAACACTGTATTCCATCTGCTACTTTTTTACCCATTTTTCCAATTTGTCTAAGATGTGCTGCAATCTCATTGCTTCCTCAGCACTACCTAGTCCTCCACCTATCTTCGCATCATCCGCAAACTTTGCCACAAAGCCAGCAATTCCATTATCTAAGTCATTGACAAACAAAATGAAAAACAATGGTCCCAATACTGACCCTGAGGAACACAACTAGTTACCGGCAGCCAACCAGAAAAGGCCTCTTTTATTCTCACTTGCTGCCTCCTGCCTGTCAGCCTTTCCGCTATCCGTGCCAGCATCTTTCCTGTAATGGCATAGGATTTTATCTTGTCAAGCAGCCTCATGTGTGGCACCTTATCAAATGCCTTCCAGGTAAGTAATATCCACTGCCTCTCCTTTGTCCACCCTGCTTGTTACTTCCTCAAAGAACTCTAGCCCATTTGTCAGGCAAGATTTCCTTTCACAGAATCCATGCTGACTTTGACTTACTTTATCATTAGTCTCCAGGTACCTTGAAACATCATCCTTAAAAATAGACTCCAACACTTTCCCAACCACTGAGGTTAGGCTGATGATGATGACGAGGTTGATTCAGGCCTGAGAGGCCAGCGTCAGGCATTTTCATGCTTTACAAGGTGCGGAACGAAAGACTGTGTGGCGCGCCACTCCTCACACAGACATTTTGCAGTATTTTCCTTTATTTTACAAGGTCGAGTTGCGAACTCAACACTCAACCCGGACAGATGGAAAGTGTACTCGGAAACAGCCCGACTGGATTCGAACCCAGAAACCTCCGTTCCAGAGTCTGGCGCTGATGGCACTGTGCCACCAGCCGACTTGTAGGTTAGGCTAGCTGGCCTGTAATTTCCTTTATTTTGCCTTCCTTCTTAAGGATTGAAGTGACATTTGCAATCTTCCAGTCCTGCAGGACTATGCCAGAATCAAGTGATTCTTGAAAGATCATGACCAATGCATCAATTATCTCTTCAGCAACCTCTCTCAGGACTCTAGGATGCAGTCCATTTGCCCAGGTGACTATCTACCTTAAGACCTTTGAGTTTGCCTAGCACACTTTCCTTTGTAATAGAATTGGCACTCATTCCTGCTCCCTGACACATTGCTCATGTTTTCCACAGTGAAGACAGATGCATAGTACCCACTAAGTTCATCTGCTGTTTCTTTATCCCTCATTACTACCTCACCAGCATCACTTTCCAGTAGTCCAATATCAACTCTCACCTCCCTTTTACTCTTTATATAACTGAAAAAACTTTTGGTGTCCTGCTTTATATTATTGGCTAATCTGACCTCATATTTCATCTTTTCCCTTTCTCTAGTTGCCTTTTGTTGGATTTTAAAAGCTTCCCAATTATCCAACTTCTCATTCACTTTTGCTACCCTTTCCTTAGCTTTTAGGTAGTCCCAAACTTCCTTTGTCAGCCACAGTTGCCTATATGTGCTAGTTGAGAACTTCTTCCTCTGTGGGACATATCTATCCTGTGCCTTGTGAACTATTTCTAGAAACTTCAGCCATCTCTGCTCTGCCGTTATCCCTTCCAGTATCCTACTCTAATCCACCTGGGCAAGCTCCTTTCTCATGCTTCTGTAATTCCCTTCATTCCATTGTGATACTGATACATGACTTGTGCTTCTCCCACTCAAATTGTAGGATGAAATCAATCATATTATGACCCTTATCCTAAGGGTTCCTTTACATTAAGCTCCCTAATAAGAGCTGGGTTATTACACAACACCCAATCTAAGATAGCCTTTCCCTGAGTAGGCTCAAGCACAAGCTGCTCTGAAAAGCCCTCTTGTGGACATCCAACAAATTCCCTCTCTTGTGATCCGACACCAACTTGATTTTCCCAATCGCCTTGCATATTGAAGTCCCCTATGACAACTGTGTCACTACCCTTATTACATGCCTTTTCCAGTGGGGAGGGACTTCTGCTATCTCCAGCAGCATCCCACCACCAGACACATCTCACACCCCCCCCCCCGCCACCAACTTTCTGCTTTCCGCAGGGATCACTCCCTATGCGACTCCCTTGTCCATTCATCCCTCCTCACTGATTTCCCTCCCAATGCTTATCCTTGCAAGCGGAACAAGTGGCTACACCTCCTCCCTCACTACCATTCAGGGCCCCAAACAGTCCTTCCAGGTGAGGTTATTCTTCACCTGTGAGTCTGTTGGGGTCATCTACTGTATCCATTGCTCCCAGTGTGACTTCCTTTATATCGGTGAGACCCAACACAGATTGAGAGACTGCTTCACCAAGTGCCTATGCTCCAGCGGCCAGAAAAAGCAGGATCTCCCAGTAGCCATCCATTTTAATTCCACTTCCTGCTCCCATTCTGACACAGCAGTCCATGGCCTCCTCTACTGACGCGATGCGGCCACACTCGGGTTGGACAAGCAACACCTTATATTCTGTCTGGGATTTCTCAAACTTCTGGTAATGCCTCTCCCCTACCCTTCACCATTCCCATTTCCCTCTCTCACCTTATCTCCTTACCTGCCCATCACCTCCCTCTGGTGCTCCTCCCCCTTTTCTTTCTTCCATGGCCTTCTGTCCTCTGCTATCAGATTCCCCCTTCTCCAGCCCTGTATCTCTTTCACCAATCAACTTCCCAGCTCTTTACTTCAATCCCCTCCCTCCCCCGCCCCCCAGTTTCACCTATCACCTTGTGGTTCTTCCTCACCTCCCCAACTTTCTTACTCAGCTCCTCATATTTTTTCCAGTCCTGATGGAGGATCTTGGCCTGAAACATCGACTGTACTCTTTTCCACAAATGTCCCAGCATTTTGTGTGTGTTGCTTAGTCATCCTTCCTGTCGATGATTAGTTTTTGATTTGCATCATGATTGTACTGGTGGAATAGACTGGGCTTGTGAATTGGTTGGGTTTGATTCAATTTGAATAGCAGTGTGGCAGACAATCAGTCTGATCCATGTAGCAGTTCCAATGCACTCAGACTGGCATAGTTCTGTGCTTCCTCTGCTATCACCACAGATAAAGCCAGTATGGACTGGTTCATCACTTGTGTAAATGTTAAAGTGTTACGTACCCCGTAACTGGGTCACTTACCAGCAAAGATAGAGAGGTCCGTTGAAGTCTGATGGTACTATTTTTAACAGTGTTTATTGATAAAATACACAAAAATAATATCAATGCAAACATACAGATAATATACGTCGTCAATACTAAATCTAAAAGCACGGGTATAATAATAATCAATAAGAAATAGCTCTATCGTTGTCTAGGGGATAATGTATTGTCCGATGGAAATATAAAAGTCACTTTAGTTCAGTCAAGCTGTAGGCTGCAGCCTTTTTGGTTGGAGAGAAAGACGGAGGTTTAACTTGCCCATTCCTTTTATGATGTCAATCCTTCGAGAGTCGTTGGGGGACTGATTTCCCCTTCGAGGTTAGCTAAAGCCGTGCTTCCGTGGCAAGACCGACCAATTCTGAGGCAAATGGAAAAGGACGCACGTGGGCTGGTTCCACCGGCTTTCGCTGTTACGCTGTTACAGGAGTTCTAGCATTTCTTCTGGTGCGTCTGAAGGGGCTGTTCCCCAGACCCTCTTTTATCCTGACTCACAGGGTCTCAGATGTCAATCAGGTTGGGATGATGCAATCCCTCCACCAACCCCCCCTCGGTTCATTGCCTGGGGGCTTCGATGCATCGTACAGTATTCAATACTCAATCCCGTCTCCAAGGGACAATAGCCGTTATCCATGGTTCCGCCTTTCGGAGGCCAGGACACATTCCAAACTCTTTGTGGATTCTGCATGTCTTTCTCTCATTTCCTGGGTCTCCTGAACTGACTTAATAGTGATCTTGCGATTCTGAAAAAGGAGGGGGCCACGGACGTAACAAAAGGAATAATGATTACACCTTTTTGGAGTAGGCTATTTAGCTAATGCCTGCATTTTGCTTTGAATTCATAGTAAGAAAAACAGTTTTATCACCAGTGTTTGGATTACATGGAGCAGATAATGATCTGTCATCACATGTTAGATCTACCTAAGCAATTTTCAATGATTATCAGTGGCATAAACTACAGAGAAGTAATTAGTTTTGTTTTCCTGAAAACCATCTTCAATGTATTCAGAATAAGAGCTGCTATTATACTATGGAAATTGGTATTGATATTACTTTATCACTTTCACATATACCACAACACAGTGAAAAGTTTGTCTTACAAATTGTTCATGTAGATCAAATCATTCTTGTGCATTGAGGAAGAACAAGGTACAACAATAACAAAGCAGAATAAAGTGTAACGGCAAAAGAGAAAGTGCAGTGCTGGTAAACAATGAAGTGCAAGGTAATAACGAGGTAAGGCTATGAGCTCGAGTACATCTTATTGAACAAAAGGCTGTTCAAAAGTCTGATAAGAGGGATAGAAGCTGTCTTTGAGACCAGTGGTAGACGCTTTCAGCCTTTTAGTTCCTCTGCCCAGTGGAAGAGGGGAGAAGAGAGAATGTCTGAATGGGTGGTGTCTTTGATTATGCTGGCTGCTTTACTGAGGTAGTGAGAAATATAGGCAGAGTCCATTGAGAAATTAGAGGAGGGCAGTGACAATGATAAATTATTTCTTTAACCACTGTTGGGCAGGAGATAAATATTGGCGTGGACCTCAGGGAGAGCACTCTTAATCCTCTTTGAACAGTGCCTGGCAACCTTTGTATTCATTTATTTATGGCATGCAGACATCACCTGAAAAAACAGAATTTATTTTCCCTCTTGCAGTCCCAGTGAATTCAGTGATCTGAGTGACAATTTCAGAGACCAGTTAAGCGTCAACTACATAAATGGGATTGCATTCACACATTTGCAAGACCAGGTAAAGACATCAGTTTTATTTCCTTGAAGGGCATTAGTGACATCAGATGGATTTATTGCAATTTGTAATTGTTTTGTGTTCACCACTGGTGATACAACCTTTTATTTTAAGTTATTACTCAATTGCTTAAATGTGACTTTTCTAGCAGCTCTCATGGGATTGAAATTCACACCAATGTTTCAATAGTATCTTATCTGGTAATTTAATCACAATGCTACAATACTAAATTTACATCCACCAGAGATCACAGTCAGGATTTTGCTTTAAAATCTCAACATTTAACGCAGCAGCTCTTCTGAATACAACAACAGAATACCTGCCTAGTTTTTGTATTTAGTGTGGCCATGTTCTGATCTGAGAGTATCAATTACTGAGTCACATGTTAATACATGTTCATCAACTCATCTGTTATGACACTTGACCATCACTGCTGGTTATATTATTATGTAATTGTTTTTCTCACTTCTGCTCTGTGACTTACATGAAAAGAAATGTCATAAATGAAAAAAACATTTACAGGAGGCCCTGTAATCACCAGCCCAAATAAGAAATCAGGTCTAAAAATCCTGAGAGTGGAAGGCGAAGATGTCAGGAGTGAGAAAGTAAGGAAGCAGATGTTATAATAATGTTGATTATCAACTTACATGCGATAATGTAGAGTATGCAAAGTGGAAACAGGCCATTGGCCCAACCACGTTACAGTTATGATTCAGCAGGTGAAACATTTTTTGGGTCAGTTGATTGCCAGGTCATAAATAGAAAGCCTTGTCTGCTTTATCCTTGGAATGAAAGGCCCAATAACATTGATACAAAGAATGAGCAAGAAAATCATTCCTAATGGCAATAATGGTCAATAATTTATCCCTCAAGATACTTCACTGAAATACATTATCTAGTCATTTTTAGAGCACTTTGTCTCCTATATTCCAACAGTGATTACAGTTCAATTGTACTTTGCCTCTAGTATGGTGCTTTGGAATGTCCTGAGAGAGGAGACGAAGATGCTAAATAAATGTGTAGTTTCTTTTGTCACTTTCCCTTCTGTTGGTGCTGGTGTTTATATTCTGTATAAGAATCTCTCCATTCCATCATTCTTACTTCCACTCTGCCCCTTTTTATCACACGCAAGTGCCACCAAAGGATCTAAGAAGCAGTTGTTCATTGACTGGACTCCATTGGTTGTGAGTGCCTCGGGAAGTTCAGAGGTTCTGAAGGGTGCTATATAAATGCACATCCTCTTAAAATAAAAATTCTGTTGCCCAATTTGATGTAGCACATAATAAGTGTGTGGAGACTCCTTGGCTCACATTGTGAGAAAATATCAGCAGATAGTAACATATGCCAATAGTTTTCACTTACACAATTTGATGTGAAAATGTGCTTAGCGAGTTCAGCCACTGTTAATTCCTTCTATTTCGCTCTCAGAAATATACACATGGAACCTCTTTTCAATGCCATATAGGAGGCTTCTGTGTCCACAGCAACACAGAGAACCACACTCCCTAGGGGAAACATAGCAAACACAGAAACAAAATGTAACTATCTCTATCCTGATCATTCCTGCTGTTCAATAGGAAAGGGTTAATGGTCTGCAAAACATCTGGGATTATTTTGCCTATAAAGAGCACGTTTTCATACTTTTTCTGATCATACTTTGTCATTTCTGCACAAGAAAGAAGGAAGCGCGTGAGAAAATTCAAATCACACTGTTCTTTTTAACCATTTGAAATACAGCATGTCTTGATTCAATAAATTTTGCAGCATAGATGTGAACAAAAGGCTGTTTTGAAGGATCTATTAAATATATCCTTCCATATTGTAGATGATTTGATAATGGTAATGAGCATGATTGATACAAGTTTCATCATACAGCATATTACCTATGCTATCTAATTTTAAAAATGCATTTCTTTAATAATCTAGATCTTAAGTTTGACCGAAGTTTCATGTCGTCAATTCACAGCATACAAATGAGGATTAATATATCTTGACTTAAATATTAAAACATACCTTTATTACATATCTTCCTAACAGATCACTCTTCAGAAGTGCTGAGAAGGATCTTTAGATATTGGTACAACAACACACACAAAATGCTGGTAGAA